>NC_090748.1:73827064-73839564 GCF_036898095.1 Palaemon carinicauda
CTTGCAGCAAATATTTTTATGTTCAACAGGCTAACATACGACTCTTTTTTTATAGCTTAAATATGTAAGATCTATTTAAATGTTGTTACAGTTCTTAAAATATTTCATTCTAATTGTTCATAACTTCTCATATAGTTTATTTCCTTACTTCCTTTCCTTACTGGGCTATTTTTCCCTATTAGAACCCTTGGGCTTATACAATTCTGCTTTTCCAATTAGCGTTGAAGCTTAGCTAGTAGTAGTAGTAGCAGTAGTACTATTAGTATTAGTGGTAGTAGTAGCAATAATAAATAATAATAATAATAATAATAATAATAATAATAATGAATACAAAACAACAAAATTATGAGTTAATGAATGACTGCATCAACGGGTCTCTCGCATATACACTACTATGTGCATAAATTGACTTCTAATTACTATTGTACTTCCTAATGCCATTAGGCTATATCACCAAATCAGCTCCTGCATTGTTGGATATTAGGACAATTAACCCTATACATAATTGCACCGTTGGGAAAGGAGCCTCTAGGACAACTAACCAATTCTTAAATATACTGTACAACGATAAAGACAAATTATAAAGTTGAATAAAATATGTATTGCGAGAGAAAATCCACGTGGACATTCATTCCCTAAAAGAATGAATGGTTGAGATAACAATGCAACGTACTTAACTTTAATTTATGAAGGAAATGAACCTTACAAGTCTAAAGAACCTATTCATATTAGTGTCCACATAAACCACATTTCGCATGTAGGATATCATCAATAGCAATAAAGCGTCCTAACCAACTTTGGGACGTCAAACTTTGCGTTTTTTTTTTTTTTAAATACTTAAACAAGGTCTTTAAACTTCTATGAATGGGAATGTTGCTTTCAAGGAGAATTTTAGATGATCTGACGTCTTCTGAGGCCAAAGAAAAAAGGTTGGCCAGGAACAAAGAAAAACGCATATTTGATTGGACAGAGAGATGTGCAGTTTAGGGAAAACCTTTTGCAGGATTAGGAATGCCATGGGAGAACATAGGAGTATGGAAGTGTCAGTTCAAGAATAAGATCACTAAAATCAGGGGAATTGAAGGGAAAAGTGTTAAATATGGCTGAAAATATTACATGAGTTGGTTGAAGTAATTTTGGTTACAGGAAATGGTTAACATCACTTCTCTCGGATTCTTAAAATTTGGCGTTAATCCTATAGCATTCTATTCACTGCACCCAAATTCCCTCATGTACCGTATCTCGTTGCTTAAAAGTGAACCTACTAAACCTTGCTCTTTGTCACAGCTTCTGTATCATTGTTTTCTTTCATATCTGGTACAGGGTACCTAATTGGTCATTTTCCTTTTTTAATATAGTGCATTCTTGTTTACCCCTTTTATATGACAAACAATTAAAAAGTTCTTTCTTACTTTACCAGTACCTAATTCTACCCTTTTATTGTTATCTTATCACAACAATGAATTCTGTTCTATTGAATATAGGCATTCAAGTGAACGGCATTCTGCGACGTATATCGTAATGTGAATTACACCTACCCTCTACGCTCCCCTACACCTGACCGTCTCCTGCATATGGATTCATACTAGATTGTACGGTCTTAAGCTATATGAAAACAGTACGGACCTATTACTTATACCAGTAGTATTGTATTTTGTAAGGTGAATACTATTAAGAATCTTAGAATAAGTGACTAGAGAGCAATAACCCTTCTTATGGAAAAAGATAAATTATATCAAAGAATGAAAACAAAGCAAAATAACAAGATCCGAAAACACAAATCCATGAAGAATAGGACAACTGAAAAAGTATACTAAATAAATGATTATCTAAAATTTCGTAGATATATCAGAATGCCTAAATACAAATTAAATGAGTTTCTCAATATAATTTTTAAGTGAAGTTTCCAAAGTAAATATTTGTTTCTTTTACAAAAATAAAAATAATTCTTGTTAACATCATTAAAAATACTTACATTATATTATAGAGAAAGTGAATCAGTTAGATTGTGGTAGCAACAAATAAGAGGTTCCATAAAATACAAGAAATACGTAGTTGTGAAATAGAAAATGATCTTGCTAAATTTACTTTTGGAAAACTTATATATAAAAAAATACACTTTAATTCAATTAAAATATTACATGTTCAAGTACTAATTTTACCTGAATAAAACTATAGCTGAAAATTAAAGACATGTTGAAACTAGATTTAAATAAAATTTCACGTTACAATACGTGTAATGGGCCAAAAAACTTTTACATGTTATCTAAAAAAAAAAAAATTCTTAGAATTTCACACCATACTCAAGAATCGTTTTTTTTTTTTTTTTTTTTTCTTAATCTAGATAAGCAAACAAAGAATAAAAAACGAGGATGAAAACATTGACAAGTATTTGGGGCATACTAACTTCATTAAATATTCAGGTATTACTTCATCAAATGAACTGCAAGTTATATATTTTCTAAGATCCGTAAGCTAAGAATGTAATGATCTAATTTGGCAATTTGGCCTTTTGAAGTAAGAGAAGCTTCCAGGAGCTAGACTTAAGCTTTCCTCAAGAAGCCTTATTATTGTCTGAATGAGGCGCGTAACGCTTAGTTCCTCGTATGAACTTTGATTACCAACTTGCTTTTGGAATATGGCAACTTGTGCTAATTACGTAAATAGGTTTGGACAAAGAACATTGTTTCGTAATTCCCATAATGCTGCACAGAGCAGTTACAGGTACCTATGAAAGGAACTTACAGAAGCATGGATTATAAGATATCGAGTTAATGATTGAGAAGGAAAATAAAAAGATCCTAATATGAGGGTAACTAGAAAGGAAACCCGACAGATAAAACGTTATGAAACGTTGCTCTGGAGGCAATAGAAACGAGAGCGATTAAGTAATAAATAAAAAAAAGGTAAAATACAGACTTGTGTCTATGTAACACCTTTGAAAGGAGGGCGAATGCAAATGACAGAAGAGAACCTGAACTAGATTATGCAAGAATTAAAAGAAGTAATGCAAATCCGAGAATAGTTATGGAAGTTATGTTGTGGCTGTGCAAGTTCTTAAAAATGCAATATAAATAAAACTCCATACGCGTATCGGATTAGTATTATAATTAATTATTCTACTGGGAACTGGCAAAAAAGAAAAAGAAAACTGATTAACTACGTGCACGCGTATGCCGTTCCACAGATTGAATTCATTAAAATATACTAATAATAATTATTTTGGTTTTGTATATAAAAAAAAATATATACGGAAACGTTCAATCACTGTACCCAAAATAATTTCTAATACATTTGGGTTTATATAGAGAGATTTTGAATGAATATGTAAAAGATGACGTTTCAGTTTTTTATGATTAAAACGAAATTTTCATGACCAATGAGTCAAGTTGACTCTTAAAGAGCTAGCCCGAATTTAGATTATGATAAATATTAACCCTAATAAATAAAAAATGAACATATAGCAAATATATGCGATAAGAAAAATTGAGATCAAAATCTGCGATCAATAGAAACTTAACTCTTAACTCTCTTTAAACTCCCAGAATCCGATAACATTTCTGACAAGCTTTTCTTATAAAAATATAAATACTTTTGTTTTTTTAAATACTTTAGTTTTTTAAATCCTTTACAGTCGCAATAAATAGGTAGTACAGTCAAAATAGTGTCTGACTCACTACACCTGAGAACTGCTTCACGAAGTGTGAGAATTAAAAATCCATAGGTCAATTTCGCATGACCCAATAAGCAATCTTGCTACAATTACTTCCGTCCGTTTATCTCTGTTCTGATGACTCTCATGGAAAAAAGTTGGCTTTATTTGTTCCATTATTTTCATATTCATATTAATTAATATCTAAGCTACAACCTTAGTTGGAAAAGTAGGATGCTATAAAGCCAAGGGCTCCAACAAAGAAAACAGCCGTGGGGAAAAGGAATAAGGAGAGAAATAGAATAGTGTGGCTGAGTGTATCCTCAAGCAATAGGACTCTATCCCAAAGACCATGGTACTGACGCAATGACACTACCCAAGACTAGAAAACAATGGTTTGATTTTAGTGTCTCCTCCTCCCAGAAGAGCTGCTATCACAGCTAAAGTCTGTCTTCTCCTCCTACAAGTGGAAAGAGCCACTGAATAAATTAGTGCAGTAGTTAACCCCTTGTATGTAGAAAACGTTTCCGGTTATCTTAGTGGTGTCCGATATATGAGGAAAGAGGAGACCGACTTAAGAATAGGACAGACTATCTGGAGTATGTGTAGACAAAGAAAATAAATTAGCCATATTAAGAGAGGGATCAAATGTAGTTACCCATTGGGAATAGAATTTGTTAAGGAGCTAAATAGTAATACCAATTGGTTCTTATGTGTATAACTCTTTAGAACTTCTACGGTTCTACTTCAATCGGGATGTATTAAAAACTTATGATTCATGATTCACCAAATCTTCAATTGTTTTAATAAAGTAAATTGCAAATAAAACTGCAGATATTTCAGATGTAAATACTAATGCTTCACTAAGTAACAAGAACAACCTTGTTGTATCTGCGAATACTGCATCATGGCCAGCACCAGTTGAAGATTTAAAGCCATCTGCAATTTTAGCATAATGAGGTCAATTCCTTTGTATACGTTTCACACGAGGAGTAAGACAAGGATGTGTAATGTTACCAGACTTCTTCTCTATATATGGAGAAATCATACTGAGAAGTATATCAGGAATGGAAGGAATAAGAGTTGGAAGAGAAAATATAAATAATATTAGATTTGCAGATGAAACTGTCATAGTAACTGACTCAGAGAAACTGCAAACACTTTATGACACGGTAAAAAGCGGAGTGAGAACATGGGACTAACATCAATGAAAACAGTAGTAGTAGTAGTAGCATAAAAAACCTGGAACCTCCAAACTGCAAAATCATAATGGGCGGAGCAACAATAAAACAACAAATGCCTTTGTATATCTAGGCAGCATGATAACCCATGATGCAAGATGTAATAAAGAAATAGAAAAAAAGAATACTGAGAGCAAAAAAAATTCTTTCAACAATCTGAAAACCCTATTGACACACAACAGAATAGGGATTGAGACAAGAGTTAGAGCAATGAAAACCTATGTTTGGTCCACACTTAATTAATGCTCAGAGGCATGGACATTAAACAAGAACTAGAATAATAAAATAAAGGCAGATGAATTATGGTTTTGCAAAAGAATGTTGAAGATCCCGTGGACAGAGAGTAACAAATGAGGTGGTATTGAGAAGAGTGAATAGGAAGAGATCACTTCTAAAAGTAATAAGGAGTAAGCAGTTGGAAGTTCTGGGACAAATGATATGAAGAGAAAAGGTCGAACTTTTGTGCCTTGCCGGAAAGATAAAGGGGAGAAGAGCAAGAAGCCGGTAAAGGAAGAAGTTTTTGGACAGCTTACTAGAAGATTTAAAAGAGAATGTAACAGCTGGACAATTAATACAGATAGCTAGAGACAGAATCAGGTGGAGGCAATTGACAGCCCACGTCGAAGACATGACACCTAGATAGATGGACAGATGACTCAGTGTATAGTTATATCTCTTGGATAAATAGAAAAGATAAAAGCATATTCTTGTTTTCTTTATGATTCAAAGAGAAGTTTGTCGATTGCTATAGACTATTCGCTCTTATTGGGAATGACAGTTCATCATAGTTTATAAATATACAACTTCTGACTGACGAGCTTCTTTGTTGAAGAATTGGTTAATAGGACCTTTAAAGCACTTTGAATTGTTACAAATCTAGATGTAAGGTCAAAGGTGGCTAACTACCTCTAAATAAAACAGAGATATTTGGGGAAGATTTAAAGGCTCCACTACTAACTATGACCTGGAATGTGTATTGCATCTAATGACTTCAAAGCAAGTAGATCCTGATCCATATATGGGGGCTACAATAATATATTCTTGATATGACTAATGCTTTATAAATCATCGGTTAAGTAGATCTCTTTGGACCCCATACTGTATAAGACAACTTCAATATTAGGTTGAAGGCATTGTTACATTTAGATTTATGTAACATATATGAACTTTCTAACAGGTGAATATCGAATATTCATCCCAAAAAAAATTGCCCTATGTTTGAATTTAAGCGTTACCCAAAGTGAGCTTTATATCTTAGTTTTATTTCAATCTGCTATTCTCGTAAAACATTATTGAATGTTTTATCTTCTTTTTTTTTTTTTTTTTTTTTTTTTTTTTGCAGAAAGTCTGATACTATCAGACGCAGGCCAAACTTTTACTTTTCAAATGGAGTTATTTAAGATTTGTTTTAAATGATGCAGAGGGGTCGAAGAATAGCATCTTGCAAAGTCGCCCATTTAAAGGCTACTTTGCGGTCCCTGTGGGTTTGGCGCAACTATTTGCCAATGCAAAAGGTGTCCAATGGCTCCAAAGAGGAAGAACAAAGTATGGATATCTAATCAAGAAAGAACAAGAAAGAAGCATTACACTTTTGTGAAGTTCAAGATAAAAAAAGTAGCATTTATAGCTATCATGACGTACTAAGGACGGCAGGTGTAAATAACTTTGTTCAAGAGTGATTAAAACATTTCATTTAAAAGAAAACTCAAGTGATATGTGTAAAGGATATCGCTAATTCAAAGGTTTCTAATATATATGGGAGGTATGAGAGAGTTAGCAACAAAACGGATGCGTGTGCAAGTTTTAGGAGAAACAAAGTGCTGCACTTGAAAACTGTAATGGCCCATATAGGAGTACTTAGTACTGACTACTGAAAAACAAGACATAACTATGATTTGTAAAAAATGAGCTTAAGAGCTCTTAAGAGTAAAAAGATGAAAAGGTATATTACCTTAATTAAGATTATCGCAGTAAACGAATGTCATGGAAAAATTGAGGTTGAATCTCACGAAAGTGAATTACAGAATATATATATATATATATATATATATATATATATATATATATATATATATATATATATACATATATATATATATATATATATACATATATATATACATATTTATATATGTATATATATATATATATATATATATATATATATATATATATATATACATATTTATATACATATATATATATATATATATATATATATATATATATATATATATATATATATATATATATACATATATATAATATATATATATATATATATATATATATATATATATATAAAGGGTAATAAGAACTCTCCAAGTATTTGTCAGAAAAGGATATTCAAGTAGGCAAAACTGTAATGTCTGAAGAGATTGTCAAGCCAAATATCTGTGATGAAACAGAAACAAAGATATTAATGTGAGAGATAGAACTATAGAACTAAGGCTGCTATTAGATGAATAATACAAGCAGTCTGGAATAGGGAATGGAATGACAGGGAGCATACATTTACAAAATGAATAAAATAAAAACATATAAATGAAAAATCAAGCCGAATAACATGTTTTCACGTTTTTGGTAAGGGACCCAAAACGCTTGATGATTACGTGGATCAAAAGAGCTGCACGATTAAGCCCTGGGTGGAAGAGGGGCGACATATAATTCCGAGTTGGTCTTATGACAAAAATGTTTATAGGAAGGAGACTTCCTATTCAGGAAGGCAGATTACATATAAAAGATAGAGCTGAATGGCACAGTGTAGGTACAAGGATAATACCGACTTAGAAGAAATAGCTTAATGAAGAAAAGAACCTCTACTGAGAGAGAGAGAGAGAGAGAGAGAGAGAGAGAGAGAGAGAGAGAGAGAGAGAGAGAGAGAGAAAATTAAAACATAACTTTACTTGAAGGAAAATACCGACTTAGAAGAAATAGCTTAATGGAGAAAAGAACCTCTACTGAGAGAGAGAGAGAGAGAGAGAGGAGAGAGAGAGAGAGAGAGAGAGAGAGAGAGAGAGAGAGAGAGAGAGAGAGAGAGAGATATATGCAAAGATAATTAAAACATAACTTTACTTGAAGAACATCAATCAACATACCTTGGTGAGTTGGAGGAGAAAACAGTTCATAAGTAGAGAAAACATAAAGTAAGAGATAAAGCATAGTAGACACGTTAGATGAACCCGTAAAGTATTTTTAAGATTAAAAAAAAACTTCAACAGTATAAGTTTCCCATGGAAAAAATCTATTGAAGATACTCTTCATTTCCCGATTAGCAATGTACTGAAGAAATTGCAAATATTTTCAATTAATATTCTTAAATAGTCTTTAAACGAAACTTCATGGTCATACACATTTTACCTTTAGGAAAACAAAAGGAAATATTATTTCTACCCATTCTTGAGTTACTTTTGATGGCAAAACTACTCTCAACCACTTATTTCATTTTCTTTATCGATGAAGCGTTTCACTGTATTTCTGCCAAAACTTACCAGTAAAGATCTTCCGATCAAACTCAGATCACGATTTCATCAAGAGACTATGGTCTCGAGGTATTATATGGATGCTCTTAACTTACATAAGTCTAGCACTTCATAAACAGTGTTTAATCTTTCGTGTCTCCAAGTCTTTTATGTATTACTTTTTCATCTTTTTTCTAAATCTCCATTATCCATATATAATGTTCAATAGTTGTTCCAATCTTTTACGAAAGACAATTTGAAAAGTAAAAGCACCTTAAGAATATTAGGCAATTTATTACAAATGTCACCCTTTTATATCTGTGTTCTAATGATCTACATTGGACTCTAATTCAGCATCGTTTTTTACAACAAAACCAACCCATTCAGCAATTCCTCGGGTCATAGACTTCCCTTGTCTCCTACATAAATCCATTTCCCTCTGCCATTACGTAGTGAGAATGTCTTTTTTATCTGTAAATTATTCCAATGACTTAGAAAACCTATCCCTTTCACAAACCTAGTTATTAAGTCCCATCATCACAAAACTCCCCAACAAAATAATCACTTTTGACAATCTTACTCAGTTCTGGAATTAATTCCCTTCTACCGGCAAGCTATGGAATTTTCTTATTACACCTATTCAGGATAATTCCTAAATTCCTGCGATTTATAGAAAATGGCCTCTCAAGTCTTATTCGAGTTTAAGTCCAATATTACCATTCTTTCCATCTTAACATTTTACCGGCCCTTTTTACAGACTCAACATTATCACCGAGGAAATCGGTTATAAATAATTACGCAGACAACACTGTAAACTTGTATCACATTTGTTTGTGGAAATATTAGTTTAGGTAAAATATATCTAGGTTACTATTATTTTTATGGACGTGGTGACTTAAGATATATTCCGAAATAATGATGAAACGTTTATCATAGCTTTAAAATCAACATCTTATATTTTCGGCGTCACATTTCTGTATCAAAATTATACACACACACACACACACACACACACACACACACACACACAAAAAAAAAATTAAATTAGGTCACAAAGAAAAAAAAATATTTTTGGTTTCTCTGACAAGAATTTTAAATCGTCCTAGAATGAAATGCTTTAGAATCGAATTCAAGTTTTCGAATAATCGAAGACTCGAAAGTTGCGAAAAACGTACTACTGGGAAACTTCGTGAACAGATGCGAGGATTCTCATGACGATGCGAAGAGAACTGGAGAAAACAATCGTATTTCAACCCAAGCGACATGACCCGTAAGGCCTAATTTCAAAGGAGAAAAAGAAAAGAAAAAACGAGTACGTAAGCGACTGCCCACATGGGTGAATGTGTGCACGTCCACATAAGTCCACATTCAATAAACTAGGGCACACAGAGGACTATATACACACACACACACACACACATATATATATATATATATATATATATATATATATACATATAGGCTATATATATATATATATATATATATATATATATATATTTATATATATATATATAAATGTGTGTATCTATTTATAATCATCTTATGATTGGCACAAAAGCAATTTCTTTTCTCGTATATAAAGCCACACATATATATATTGCTATCGCATTAATTCTTAACATTGGAAAAACAAATATGTAGATTTTAAAATATTTTCGTTTGTATGACTGCACTCGCATTATATAAGCATGCCCTGATAATAGCATCAAGTTCTTTGCTTAAACATCCGTAATTGAAAAAATGTTGCTCCACAGGAATTTACTATGACTTTTGCTTGAAAACTCTAACAAAAAAAAAAGCCACAAATGATACAGAACACTAGAAAATTGTGGGATTAAAATAATTGATGCAACAAGTATTTTAGAATTTATTGAAAATTCCATATGAGAACGAAAATATTAAGTACACACACATTATATATATATATATATATATATATATATTATATATATTATATATATGTATATATATATAAATTTATATATATATATATATATATATATATATATATATATATATATATATATATATATATATATATATATATATATATACTATTGTGGACAATGGTTTTTAATCACTTCAGGTGAAAAATCCTCGCATCTACTGCTCCCCTTTGAGACGGAAGGTTGAATCTTGCATATATACTGAACACATACACAGTATATAAAACACATTTATATACATATGCATAAATATATATGTATACACACACAATACATACATACATGTATATTCATATGCATACATAACTTTGCATATTTATATCAATACATTTATTTATATATATATATATATATATATATATATATATATATATATATATATATATATATATATATATATATATACATATATTATTATTAATACTAGTTGGAAAAGCAGGATGCTATAAGCCGGGGGCACCAAAAGGGAAAACAGCCCAATGAGGAAAGGAAATAAGGAAAAATAAAATATTTCAAGAATAGTAACAAAATAAATATTTCATATATACACTATAAATACTTCCATAAAACAAGTGGAAGAGAAATAAAATAGAATAGTGTGCCCGAGTGCACCCTCAAAGCAATAGAACTCTAACCTAAGTCAGTGGAAGACCATGGTACAGAGGCTATAGCACTACCCAAGACTAGAGAACAATGGTTTGATTTTGGAGTGTTCTCCTAGAAGAGCTTCTTACTATAGCTAAAAGAGTCTCTTCTACCCTTACCAAGAGAAAAGTGGCCAATGAACAATTACAGTGTAGTAGTTAAAACCCCTTGGGTGAAGAAGAATTGTTTGGTAATCTCAGTGTTACCAGATGTATGAAGACAAATGAGAATCTGTAAAGAATAGGCCAGACTATTCAGTGTATGTGTAGTTAAAGGGAATCTGTAACCAGAGAGAAGGCTCCAATGTAGCACTGGCCAATCAACGGACCCCATAACTCTCTACCGGTAGTATCTCAACGGGTGGCTGGCCAACCAACTAACTATATTGAGGGGCCAATAAGTAAATATAACAAAGAAGAATAGAATAGCCTCGAATTTTAAAGAATCTCTCAAATGTTTGAAAGTTTAAAAAATGTAATACTCTGTACTTTTATTTACTTCTTGTACGTTTTTTTTTTTATAAATGTGTGTGTGTGTGTGTGTGTGTGTGAGAGAGAGAGAGAGAGAGAGAGAGAGAGAGAGAGAGAGAGAGAGAGAGAGAGAGAGAGAGAGAGAGAGACTCCCTAGATTCTTGTGTTGTTAATTATGTCCACTAAACTTTCCACTTCCTTCCCAGTGGAATACGCGCATACCACTACAAGCATTTAACACCACATGAGAGACTGTCGAAGAAGCCTTTTCCTTCCATGGTAACAAAGTGGACTAGGTCTTACATGTTGTGTGTTTGGGTATTAATCCTACCATGAAAGAAAAAGGCTTCTTCGTTCATTTTTCATTGGGATTCAAAGGCTTGTCGAGATAAGCGTATCAGAAAGAGGGACGGGAATCAAAGGGTTTAATTGATTTTGTAACTATCAAAAATGCATGCAAACATACATACATTTTTAGAGGCGAATGCTTATGTACATTCATATACTAATATATGAATGCATGCATACACATACATACTTCAAGGTCACTCGTGTCGTTAAATATTGCAAGTCACCGTAAAATAAATAAAAGGCGAAAGTACCAGATTTCACATATTCTTAATACACTGTACATTAGGTATTGCGAATGCACGGAAGTGTTTGGTACTCTCTCTCTCTCTCTCTCTCTCTCTCTCTCTCTCTCTCTCTCTCTCTCTCTCTCTCTCTCTCTCTCTCTCTCTCTCTCTCTCTCTCTCTCTCTCAATATATATTATATAAATAAATATATATATATATATATATATATATATATATATATATATATATATATATATATATATATATATACATGAAAGAAAAAATATTCTCTTATTACAGAAATAGATTTAACGAAATGACAAACATTTATATTCTAATATCTACTATTTGTGATATAGATATGCTACCAATCAAAACTTTTTAAAAAAATTTGAGTGCAATTGAGTGGGTGTTTCTATAAAGACCGTAGTGATTTCTTATGATCTCAAGATATTTTATATTCTTTATTCATTAATTCTCGTACAGTTATTTACTTATTTCTTTTT
>NC_090748.1:73842064-73844564 GCF_036898095.1 Palaemon carinicauda
GTGAGCCAACAACTATTATTATTATATTAAATTTGCATTTTCATCATCTACGAAAAATCCAAAAATATTTTTTTCATTTATATTTAATATTTTATAGGCTTTGAATAAGTCGTAAAGTAATTAAAAAACCATAAATAGTGCATACATATTTTTTACATAATGACATGATGCACAAAACAGTTTAGGTATAATCGACCTGTCATGGCTCCTTTAATAATGATTCATCATATGACAAGGTCGCATACAATTATCCATAAATTATGGATATCATTATCTCATTTTGCTTGTACGCAACCTACTGGTAAGACTACGGTTGCATATTAGTAACATTACAAACTTTGCCTACCCCGTTATTTGGTACTACCTAGTAGTATGGTTTTACTTATTTAATTTCAATTGGTGAGACGTTCAATTAATGTAAAAAAATACCAGCAATAAGTATTTTCCTTATTAACTTATTGTGCCTGGTTTTATTTAGAAATGACTATGCTAATGGTGAGTTTATGCTGCACATTCTGTGGCTACTTAAATGCTGCAGATGAGTTGATGTGGTATGGGACGGCTACATTGCCAGAAGTATCAAAGACTCAACAAGATAAAAAAGGGGAAAAATTGAATGTAGAAAAGGTTAGTGGTCTAACAGAGGTGCCTGGCAACTGGTGCGACTTCCTCGGAGATGCACCAAAACATGAAGAAGCTTTTCCAGCTGAGCAGATAGATAGGAAGTTTTCCTTTTGTCACGCACAGATATAATCAACAAGGTACAGCCTACTCCATGCCATGATGTGACCATGAAGATGATACAAAGATTGACATTCACTTGAAAGATGTACTGGAGGGATGATCTACTTGTTTAGTACCCAATATTAACACAGAAGATATCGTCATGTTGATAGGAAAATACCATTCCCTGCAAAGCCAACATCAGATGGCAGCAATCTGGGTAGCCTTTGGAACTAGAAAGAACTTCGTGGGAATGATAGGTCATCAACACTGCCTTTATTTTACAGTTTCAAAGGTGGCGACACAACTCTTTTCTTAGACAAAGGGAAATTCTGTATGGAGGGCTTGGAATGCCTTCAAGGGGGTGACAGAAGATTTTAAAAATATTATGAAGCAACCCTACATGAATATGACGCTAAATTTCATAGAATTTAAAATCCTTAAGCTCTTCACCGTAATCACTTAAAGCTTTAAGTTTTTAAAGGCCGCTCATGAATTCCAGAGGCAAGGGACTGTGACATTGCCCTATCAAGCTGGATAAAGCCCTAGAGACTGACCATATATAGATATGATCAGCGCCAAAGCCCATCTTCACCCAAGCTAGGACCGAGGGCCTGGAAATGGCCGCTGATGACTCAGCAGATAGACCTATAGGCTCCCCCAAACCCCCTTCCTTAGCTCACAAGGATGGTGAGGTTACAGCGACCAAAGGAACTCACAAGTTTGAGTGGGACTCTAATAACCCCAGTCTGGCAATCACCAGTTAGGGACGTTACCACATAGGCCACTACAACCCTTAGTAAAACAAGCATCTTGGATTCTGTGAATGAGACATGCAAAGGAGACCATCCCCAACACAAGAAGCCCTTCTACATGATACACTGCATGCACTCAATCAAGCTGGAATTTGGACAACCAATGAAGAGAAGCCTCTAACTCCAAAGGGCTTAGAGTGGCATTTCGAGAGTGTAACATGCACAGGGCATTATGTATGGTCCACCTTTCCTCTTGCATCCTAGCCCTGCAATGAACTGGTCAAATATGCCTGCAAAATTGCTAAATGTGGGAGATGATGATCATGCAAGAAGTAGAACATTGGATATGCATCGAACTATATAGATGCCTACGTGAATAGTAACTTATAAGGTTCAATTAGTTTGGCATAAATTAGTCTTTTTGTTATTATTATTGCAGAAGATGGTGAAGTTTGTTTATATATATACATATTTATATATATATATATATATATATACATATATATATACATATTTATATATATATATATACAGTATATATATATATATATATATATATATATATATATGTGTGTGTGTGTGTGTATACACACACCATTGCTTATTTTCTATGATTCAGACTCAAGTCCTTTTTTGCAGATTCTTCAATCAAACCCAATAAAACTGCAGTTCGTGTATTCCTCTGCTCCTTAATTGTATAAGCATTAATAATGGAATACCAACAAAACATACCTTCCTATGGAAGAAAAGGATAGACAAAATGAAGGAAAAAGAAGAGATCAGACATATAACATGAAACTAGACTATGAAATGCCTCAAAAGAGGAAACATGACAACTTGCACATTTTAACTAAACAGCACATGGTCTGATCAAGCATATACTTTTAACTCAAGTCTTCCTACGTCTTGAATTATACCACTTCAAAAAAGTGGGATGAAATCTAAATTATTAGCGACAGTTCAAGAATATGAGCAGGGACTCTGAAGACTGCATGACATAAATTTTGTGTTTTTATTCTGCC
>NC_090748.1:73849564-73869564 GCF_036898095.1 Palaemon carinicauda
GAAGGGGATCCCTAAGGGGCTAGTTTCATGATACCAGATGGAATATAAAACAATATTACTGGTAAACATGCTATGGCTTTGATATAAATTATGACCTTTGCTGTACGTAATTGAAAAGGATTCCACAACATTTCTTTGGGTAAAGTATATTATATGTATTGCTGTCTTGGTATCCAACCAACTAATCTATGACCAATTTATTAAAAAACCCTCTAGAGAAAACCATTGTATGCCGTTTGTTCTTACAGAAATGCCTTTATAGATTTGTAGACAAAAACAAAAAAAACTAACTAACTAACTAACTAACTAACTAACTAACTAACTAACTAACTAACTAACTAACTTATGAAAAGGAATAATTTAGACCACACTATATTCACTTTCAGAGTTATTCTAATAAATGTTTTTCAATGAATAACCATATTTAAACAAAAGGAAACCAATGAATAGCATACTAAGTTGACCATTTGGAAAAAAAATACAAGGGTGTTGTGTAAATATAGTTGCACATTGAAAAACATATTAAGACTATCACTAGAATCAACAATGTTGGTCTGAATTCTATAATCTTATGTTAGCAAAAATCTAAGGACATTTCTGCACGAGTCAAACAGCATAAATGATTGTCTCATAGGGGATTCAATGGTAATGTTTTGGCTGTTCATTGGAATAGCTCAGGTCACAGAATCGGTTGGTCAGAGGCCAAGAAATTGATCTATATTGATAATTTTAACCAAAAAAATGTTGAAGAATCCTTTGAAATTTCCCGTACCAAGGTAATAATTTAAATGTAAGCCATAGTCTATTTTCAAGTAATCCTGATTATCCTCTTTTCTTAAATCCATCCTATCTGTATCATCAAGAAACTGACTGGTTAGGATACCCTTCCCAGCATGAATACGATGTTCATGTATTCTCAATCTAATTGCGAGTACGTTGATGTTAATTCATCATCATCAATATTAGCCATTACTAGTCCACTGCAGAACAAAGGCCTCAGACATGTCCTTCCATTCACATCTGTTTACGGTCTTTCTATGCCAGTCCTCGCCAGTAAACTTTCTTTGTTCGTCAATACATCGTCTTACCTTGCTTCCCCTGCTTCGTTTGCAATCTCTCGAGACCCATTCTGTTATTCTTATTGTCCATCTATTATCTGTCATTCTCATTATGTGTCCCGCTCACGTCCATTTCTTTTTCTTACATACTGATAGAATATCCTCTACATTAGTTTGCTCTCATATCCATGCTCTTTTTCTGTCTCTTAGTGCTATTCCAATCATTATTCTTTCCATAACTCTTTGAGTTCACCTAGCCTATGTTCTAAGAATTTAAGACTTTAGAAAGGATCCACGTTTCTGATCCATACTGGTACGGCCATCTGATTAAAATCTTTTCGTTTTAGAGAATGTGATATTTCACTTTTCATAATCTCATTTTGATTACCAAATGCTCTCCATCCTATGCTTATCCTTTTATTTTCGGTCTCGTGTACAGGGGAAATAATTTCTGGTCTGTCCTGATGTTAATCATAAAACGAAAATACTAACTCCAATCAAGACTTTGCCTTTTTCTATCATGGTTAAATATACATATATTTATACATATACTGTATATAAATAAACACATATAATATATAATTTATATATTATATACATATATATATATATATATATATATATATATATATAATATATATATATATATATATATATATATTTGCATAAAACTTTATATATTATATAGTTTTCAATATATATATATATATATATATATATATATATATATTACATATATAAAAGTTGTATATTATATGAGTGCATATATATATATATATATATATATATATATATATATATATATATATACATATATATATGTGTGTACATACCATATATACAATATATATATATATATACATATATATACTGCATATATATATATTTATTTATATATATATATATGTATATATATATATATATATATATATATATGTATATATATATATATATATATATATATATATATATATATATTACATGAAGGAATAAATGAGAATACACTCTTGGTAAACGATTATTAATACCCGGAACAAAAAGAACCTTTGCATGTTATTGATGAATCCATTGTCTCGCTTGATTAATGTACATTAATCCAACTTCATCTTCCCGAGATGAATGGTGAGCAATTCATTTGAATAGAAGGGTCTTAAATGGAATTATGTGTCCTTGCGTTATATTCAAATTCACAGGATATTTCCACGGCGATAAAGGTCACACCGCAACTGAGAACTTGAATCATAAATCACATTGGTCATTTTTTTTCGGTCCCTTAATCTATCCTCATAACTAATTACTTCCAAGTAATATAAATTGAACGAATTTCAAATGTAACCTTCATTATTGGCTCTAGTTAGTTGAAAATGGAACATAAAATTAATTGAAATACAATAGAGTGAAAAATGCTACGTAAACAATTATTCATAAAAGTTTTCTTGTTTAAACAAAACTGAAGTACATTTTTAAATAAAAAGAAAATTGAAACCTAAATCCAATTATTGCTCTGGTATACATCACAATTTTTCATGGACGATGCTCTGAATAATGATGACTACAATGTTATGTTCATGGAATTTTTCAAGTCCAGGACACGCGCACACAAAGCTCATATCTCTCCAAGATAGCGCTGAACTTTCCCACAAAAGTTAGTCATATGGATGGCGACATTTTATATATTCTACTCTTTTCCTACGACAGACACACATACACGCGTGTGTAAACATATACAAACATTAAACACAAACAAAGCTTGACAGAACAAGATATCAAAACTGGTGGAGTGCTATAGCTTGATGATCGACGATTTAGACAAACATGGAGGGCAATCACTACACAATTTTTTATGAAGGTAAACAAACACAAAATAAAAAAAAGCGTTTCAGTTACCAAATATAGTTTTTAACAGGATTCTATTTATAAAATTTAATAACTGATGATTTGATAATGTTAAAATTAAAAATATAAATACTCTCCAAGCATCGCCACGAAAATAATTTCTATGAACCGGAAATACAGACCTCATAACAACTATCATTCTGTGGTACTTGAAAAAAAAAAAATATTTGTTGTTTTGAGATCCTTAATTCATTAGATTAGTTAATGGAATTAGGGCAACATGGCCCATTCGGCACCATGGTGCAACTGTACTACAGACCTAAAAGTTGTACGATGAAGTAAAAAGGGTGGTGATAGCCTATTGGTAACGTCCCTGACAGGTGATCGCCCGACTGGTGTTCGAGTCCCGCTCAAACTCATTAGTTCCCTTAGTGTCTGCAACCTCACTATCCTTCTGAGCTAAGGATACAGGGTTTGGGGGACCCTATAAGTCTACCTGCCGAGTCATCAGTAGCCATTGACTAGCCCTCCCTCGTCCTAGCTTGGATGGAGATGGGGCGCAGGCGCTAATCATATGTATATATATATATATATATATATATATATATATATATATATATATAGATATATATATACATATATATATATATATATATATATATATATATATATATAATATATATATATATATAATATATATACATATATATATATATATATATACACACACATACACACATGTAGCAGGGGTCGGTAACCTATGGCGCGTGTGCCAGACTTGGCAGGATGAGTGCTTGTTTATGGCACGGCATTTGATTCCAAGGAGCAAAGAAGAAATCCTAAAAATGTAATGAGAGAGAGAGAGAGAGAGAGAGAAGAGAGAGAGAGAGAGAGAGAGAGAGAGAGAGAGAGAGAGAGAGAGAGAGAGAGAGTGTGTGTGCGTACTTTTATATTTATGGTTTACATCATTTACTCCATTTAAATTATCATATCTTTCTATCTGTCTATCTATATATCTATCTATCTATCCATCTATATTTCTATTTATCTATGTTCGCTTTCCTATGACATATGCCGGTCAGCACAAATACGATTTTGCATGCCTTAATACAGGATCAAGTAATTTCCCCGATCAGGTCAGATTGGCAACCTGAGTAAGGTTCCATTTATAATTCCTTGAGATCTTGATAAAGATATCTGAGTATGCTTCCTGTTGTTTCAGTGAGGCTTTTCTAATTTATTATATGGCTAATGTGAAAATAATTAAGCTTCATGTCCGATTATTTCAGTCATCATGGAAAAATGACTTTGGATTTAATCAACAAAATGATCAAGCCGTGTGCTCTCTCTGCTGTGAAAATGTCATGCGTTGCATATCGAGTGTTAAACCACACTTTGATACAAAAGAAGAGCAGGATTTCAAGGATCGTGCTGACAAAGTTGAGGGGATTAAGAAAGCAGCTACCCGCTATGAGAAACAAAGTAATGTGTTCAAAATCTTGAACGCTGGCAAAAACAATGAAACTGAAGCCCGTTACAAACTAGCTTTGTTTATTGCTAGGCATGGAAAGACTTGCTGCTGCATATTTTTAAAAGCAGCTTTCCTAGAGTGCACTGATGTTATATTTGATATCATATCAAACAAAACAAGTTTTCATCTCAAGGTTAAAAGACATGTCTGTTTCAGCTAGAACCGTGGAGAGACGTATTCATGAAATGGAGGATAATGTAAATCAGCAGAAATTGGTTGCTTTAAGAAGTACACATGTGCTTTGTGTGCCTGAATGAAAGCGTGGATATTAATGACATTCCCTGCTTGGCTGTTGTTTTTACCAGGTATAGTGACACAGAGGTACACGAGCAGCTATGTTTTCTTAAACCTATGTAAGACAATACCAAGGGAGAAGACATACTGAAGGTATTCACTTACCATTTTGAGAACAGAGATGAAGACATAGGAAAGATTTTTGCCATTACAACAGATGAAGATTGAAGATAAAATTGGGCAATCCATTCTGAAATTGCACTGCATAGTTCATCAAGAAAATTATTTCACACATGAAGCACATTCTCAGCCCCCATCGCAGCAGGCTTACAATGGATCACTCTGAGGGTTTTGAGAAACTTAAGGTGTCCAAATATTCATCTGGAATTTAAACTTTGGCCTTTGGAAAGCAAGGGCAAGGATTTCATTGATATAGTGAGGTATATACTTAAAATATAAGATATTTTTGTTATAAAGAATACTAAATGTAACAAAAGTATTACATTTATGCTATGCATGTTCAGGATAATACATTTTAATTAACATTGTCACAACATACTGAACAATTATAATTTTGTTTTCCCTATATAGTGCTAAAAATAACAACTGGCACGCAAGCTAGTAAAAATAATGGTATTAATTATCAAGTGGCACATTGTGTTCAGAAGGTTGCCGACCCTGCTCTACGGCTTTGTCTTGCTAGCTTGGGCAATGTCACTATCCTTTGTCTCTGCTATTCGTGAACGGCCTCTAAGAGAGGCTGGCAAGCCAAACGGAAAAAAAGCAGCAGGAACGCAAGTAAAGAAGAAGACTAGAAAGTGGTTGCAGCTACGCGCCGAAGGGCGCATCAACAGTATTTAAGTACAGTAAACTACTTTAGGACATGTTGATGATTTACTTTAAATCAGCAAAGAAAATTACTTTAAAGAAGCGAAAATAAAATCAAGCCGATGAAGCTAAGAATCATATTATATTGTTTTTTTCTTTTTTCTTTTTCCCAAGTAAACACTGCCAGGAAAAATACTTTACCCCCAACATGCAATTGTGCGAAAGCCAATTATGCAAATTAAGCAAAATGCATCGCTACTAAAAAGTCATTTGGATTTACACTGAATAATCATCCATGGATTGGCAACAGTCCTCCAGTAGAGGGGTTAAGTTGATTACTTTAATCAAATAGTAATTTTTGATACAAGATTTTATCGTCGAATGTATTCAATATACAGGAAAGGTAATAAATTTCACACCAGTAAACCAACTAAATCAAGCTGCTGATTAATATTGGTTTATAAAACTGCCCGAACAAAATTAATTCGCAGTTACTAATGAATCGCCGTAAAACCACTGACACCATTAGCGCAATTCCTACATGATTTTGTTAATTGATTATAATAAAATAGGAAATGCATACTGATAAAGAAAGAATACCTCAAGACAGGTCATCGTAAGCTTGAAAAACAGGAGATCAGTGGTCATCAAGTAGTAAGTGATTCAGTTCCTTCATTTGTTATTAGCTACAATTATTAATAGTAGTAATAATAATAATAATAATAATAATAATAATATAGTAGTAGTAGTAGTAGTAGTAGTAGTAGTAGTAGTAGTAGTAGTAGTAGACTACTACTATATTATTATTACTGCTTTTCATTCAGGTTTTCCCATTCCTACATGGGGTCGCTATTTCCTATCAGACTGTTCAAGCAAATCGTCTCAAGAGTTGAAAACATCCCTTGTAAACGGATTGCGCTGAAAACTTCTCAAGAAAAAAACTATCTTATGAACATTCCTTAACATCGTTCAGGTTTGCAATTTCCCCTGTATGAGGTAATGCTGAAAACCCCTTGAAACTTTCTCGAGAAATGGATAGCACCACAAATTTCCCTTGAAAAAGGATCATTTCAGGACAGAGATAAAATATTCCTCGAATAAAGGAGAGAGATAAAATGCAACAAATAATACATAGATAATTCAAGCCCTTTATAATTCTAGTGTGACTAATGCAAAGCAAAAACTCGTTTTTATAAAATATATATCCATCTGACACTACGAAAATATTATATATGTTCATCAATATTGTTTGATTAATGACTGATTAAAAATCGAATTTATATTCTTTAAAATCTATTTCACTCTAGGAAAATATTTTACGTTTATCGGCCATTTACACAATACAAAATACATAACATGGGAAGATGGAAATTGGAAGGATGTGGAATGTTACTACATTAAGACTACTGAACCACCACAGAATCCACTGATCAAATATACTGACAAATAACGGACCAAATATGCACACACACTAATGAAAAATACAATATAATATCTGGAATTACAATATAGCCCACATATCAAGGATGGAAGGGATAAAAAAGAAGAGGAGCATTTAAAGGGTTATACATCTACATCTATAAAAAAAAAGCCTGGAAAAGTAACGAAATAGTGCCAAGTAAGAGGTACATTAATCACCCGGTAAGAAGTCATTACATTAGATAACCAGAGATTACGTATTTAGGTGGAAATAAACGATCACCTTCCAATTACGATAAAGAGAATAAAGAGGAGGATGATTATGATGATAATGATGGTGTGGCCATGTTACTTCCCCCAAGACCCTTAATCATGACGAGTTTTAATCATCATCACACAATGGACGAGGACGTCCGAGATCCTTTGTTTACTGAGGAGGGGTTTGGTCCGGATATTTACGCTCCCCTCCGACGCCATTCTCCCATCCATCATGACCCTCTCCGTCTTAATTAAATAATTCAACTTGTTTGATAACTCCCGTTATTATCCACTGCATTAACCACATAGAGTGCCTTTAATTCCTTAAGACATTCCTTCCTCTCCTTGCATCTCGTTCAGTCTGTTCCATTACTTTTCTTTTGTGCGTTACACTAATTTCATATTCAAATTATTCATTCCCCTCATCGCATTCTCTCTCTCTCTCTCTCTCTCTCTCTCTCTCTCTCTCTCTCTCTCTCTCTCTCTCTCTCTCTCTCTCTCTCTCTCTCTCTCAGTGGATTAAATTAAGACCACTCTAAGGACTGAAGAGAAATGTACCATTAAAAAATATCATAGCATCAACTGATGAAGCATGCCAAGAGATTGTCTCTTCTTTGTAAGGAAGTAAAATGATTTCATAAACCCTTTCATCTCCCCCAAAACATATACATGTATGCGAAGCAAACCCTTCCATTAGATATTGTTTTAGCAACTCAATGGAGAATAATGAACATGGAATGATATGTCTGACATAAACTTCCGAATTAACATTCAAAGAATCTTAGGAATTATTCCGTGGAAAGCTATTACGCTGGTTGCAATGCCATTAACTTGTGCTTTTGTATTTTTTGAAAGAGAAATAAAAATTTATTATACAATCATGATACTGACTTTATGATATATTACTTTTGATGCAGATCAAGACTATTGGGGGATTATGAATTTATTTATTTATTCATTTATATATATACAGTATATTATATATACATATATATATAAATATATATATATATATATATATATATATATATATATATACATACATATATATATATATATATATATATATATATATATATATATATATATATATAATATATATATACATACATATATATATATATATATATATATATATATATATATATATATATATATATATATATATATATATATATATATAAATACATACATATATATAAATGTATATATATATTTAGATTTCAACACAACAGTTGTCATAGTACTTACATTTAACGTATCTTCTTATGTGAAAGATTAAATAAAAGTGTACGAGTAAAGAAACACGCTTAATCTTCTCTCATGTCCTAGTTATTGGAATGATTGATAAATGGTTATAATAGCAGTCTATTTTTTTAGATTTTTCTTTTCACAAAAAGTAACGGCTAGCTGAACCGTACATAAGACTGAAGTATGCACTGATACCGCCAAAAGAAAGTAATATTTGCTTTGGAGAAGTAAGCTTTAGGGTAAAGAGAATAACCAATCGCAAATCAACACTGCGCCCCTTTGTTTTGTTCTGATTTCTAGTAGCAGCTTTTAAAAGACCAAAATGCAATCGTAACAATCAAAATTATCATTAAGCGATTTGTTTCTGTTCTCATATCGCCTAACAAGAGTGCCCATGGATATTTACAACACAAATGCTAACAGAACAATCGTTCACCTGGAATGATGTAAGTACGCAAGTAGTTTACAATTGCACCAAGCTTCTAGCATTAATTCACGAACAGAACCAAAAACATTAGATGGTAGTTGAGAATCAGCAGTAAACGAAGCAAATAAATGTAACTTTTATCATTTGTAATCATTAACATCGCTGTCACACACGATGAGCATAAATGTAAAAATGAAAGAACAAAGTTGTTATATTTTTAACAAATTTGAAAATACAAATTATCAGGATCTGATATAACATAATAGTCCAAATGTCTTAAAAGTAATGTGAAATGCAGCATCCAATATTTTCTAAAAAATATTGATCAAAGAGAGAAAAGTACGTGATTTGGGTTCATTGGTTTGGGGATTCAGCCATAGGGCCCAGAAATATTGATTCAGCAGATGGAGGAAAACCTTGTTGTTACACCATAAAGTAAGACCTGCGAGGTTGGAAAGCAAGAAAGAAAAAGAAAACTGGAACAGAGGCGAAGAGGAAGGCTAAAAAAGTGGGTGTAGCTATATACTTACGCTGACACAGAAAAAAAATACGGAATGCTTACATTGTACTGCATGAGGTGTACTGACGGCAGTAACGCCACCCTCCAACAAGAAAAAAAAAGCACAAGTAGCCTTACCAAACAAGGAAACCTGAATGTAAAATTGAAGGTTATTATGGAGAGGCTATTGAGCTGCACATGGTTTGATAGATGCAGTAGTGTCCGTCGAAAAGATACTAAACAAAGGAGCAATCAGAGATTTCTCACCTCCGCACGTTGACACAAAAAGAAAGACATTCGATCCAGACTCCGAATCTGGAACCGGATCATCCCCAAATTTTAATGGACTCGTTCATGGCCCGAGATCTATCTATGGTGGAAATTTCGTAAAACTCCGTCTATTTGTTTTGACGTTATTTTTAAAATGGCGATAAAATGCAGATCCAGATCCTCTCCAAAATTCAATGGCGTCGTCCAAGACATAAGATCTGAGATAAAAACTTTCATCAAAATCCGTCAAGTAGTTTTGGCGTAAGCCTGTCCACGGATAGACAAACAGGAAAATAAATAAACTAGATAGAATCCGGGATCCGTATCATCTCCAAAATTCAATGGGTTCGCCCATGACCTAAGATCTATCTGTGGTGTAAATTTCGTCAAAATCCGTGGAACAGTTTTGATGTAATCCTGTCCGCAAACAGACACACAGGCAAGTAAAATTGTGAAAAATGCAAACCCGGATCTAGAATCCGGATCCGGTACCGGATAACTTCCAAAAGTTAATGGAGTCGCCCATGGCCTAAGATCTATTTGTGGTGGAGATTTCGTAAAAATCTGTCAATTTATTCTTTAAATTATGAAAAATGCAAATCCGGATTTAGAATCCGGATCATCTCTAAAATTTAATAGGGTCGTCCATGACCTAAAATCTGTCTGTGGTGAAAATGTCGTCGAAATACACTGAGTAGCTTGGACGTAATCCTGTACACAGACAACTAAATAAATAAACCGACTCGAAAATATAACCTCAAGGACAACTAACATCAGCATAAAGATTATAGGTAATTTTGTCAAGCTCGACTGAAAAGAGAATACGCTGAACGGCCGAGTTTATAAACATTAGAATCAGTAATACCATCCAAGCAATAGCAATATTAAAAGATCGTATCAATTTACTTATGGTTCTCATAAAAAACTAGTCAGTTCTGGAATACAAAAGATTGACCATCACCACTAATAAAAGCCAACTGAGCAAATCACAAAAAAGACGTAGTATTACACCGTATAGCAATATTACTGAGTAAGTGGGGCGAAGAACTATTGAAGTTCTGTTCACATTTTGTAACTGATTTCCGTCATAGATGAAGTCTGCATCAAAGTTTTATATAGAAATACCCATCCAAACTACAATACACAAATTAGCCTGGATCGTTTTCTTGGTTAAGAATGAGAAAATATCTCTCTCTCTCTCTCTCTCTCTCTCTCTCTCTCTCTCTCTCTCTCTCTCTCTCTCTCTCTCTCTCTCTCTCTCTCTCTCTCCACCACTTAAAGTTAGGACTGTTTTAAAAGATTACACAAAATTTGAGTTTAAAAATACGCCACACTAACTGATCGGATAATGAAAAAGCATAAATCTTCATAGCACTGATATTACTCATTCACATGGTAAGTTATGCCAAACCACGCCTTGGTGAAAATAAATGCAGAGACAAAAATTTATCCATGCCGAAGATTTTGATTTAAAAAACAATAAGAACGCGAATTCCCGTAGAAAAACATTATCCGTCTCTTCGATCTTACTCTTTAATTAAATCAATAAACACCAGGCGTCGTCCTTCTTCTATTGCTCTCTCTCTCTCTCTCTCTCTCTCTCTCTCTCTCTCTCTCTCTCTCTCTCTAACATTCCCCTCACACAAAGAAGAAAGTTATTATCATCGCTCAACAAATGATACAAGGTTGTTCCCTGCCGCCCAAGACGAAGTATCTTTGAAGTACGTGAGAGAAACTTCAAGAGGTTTAGGACTGATTTAATTTCTGGGAGGTGAAGCCTTCAGCCAGTTATTCAGCGAGGCCTCCGAGAGAGAGAGAGAGAGAGAGAGAGAGAGAGAGAGAGAGAGAGAGAGAGAGAGAAAGAAAGAGAGAAGGCCTGCGAGGATTTTTCCCATACCTAACTAATTAGAAAACAGCCTAGGCTAATTGGTGTATTGTAGTTTGGACGCGTATATATTTCTTTACGAAACTTTGACGGAGACTTCCATCGAAGAGAGCGTTTTGCAGTAACGTTCACGTGATGGTTGTTTTATTTGGAATATTTTGCTTGAAAGGTTGAAGAGGATAACCGTTTCAAATTATGTGCATGGGTATAGATTCAAAAACTCCTCGATGAAACCGGACAAAAAAATAAAAAATCTTCGGGGAATTTTCCATTGAATGCTAAAAGTTACATTACTGAAGATCCGTCATAAAGAAATTCTAAAATTATTTACAGTTATTACAAGGAATTTAAACTTATTTGCAATTTATTTAAACAAGATAATTTAACTATTCTTATTTTGTGCCCGAGGGTGTGATAAATCTTATGTTCTATTGTTGATTTTGGTATATACAGTATTTGATAAAACTTCGGCCAACAATGAATAGCTTATATTAAAACCCATGAATTTTGACAAGCGCATCTGCTTAAAGGGAACTGCTCCTAGAAACAAAAGCTGCCAAGATACTGGTATTTGTCAACCTATAAGGTATTTACATCATACATCTGCATCAAACAAATATACTGTAGAACAAATTGATATGCTTGCAATTCTCTGCCCCATTAACCGAAACCGATTATTGCAGATATTGAGTTTAATCTTCAACTTGGTTCAAAATATTCTATTCCTAATTTGTGGATCAATTTCTAGGCAAAAATTACTTTCAACTAACAAACAATATCATTATGGTTTAATTAAGGTTCATATTGCCGTGTTTTCAAGGATTTATACGGAAATCTATTGTTAAACCATATACACCGTACAAGTGAAAGACAATTCTATATACCTAAACAAAGAGAAACGTTCTTGATTAGTCTTCAATAAAACTAATCTATATCACTGCAGGTGCTAGAATGAGAATGGCAGGTACTGGAAAATTCATTAATATTCCTTGTAGCAAATAGCGTCGTTTCCTAGATATGTGCCGGAGACCTTTCATCAATTATTGATAAATGCCACCTGGAACTGTCGTATTCAGCTACTGGTAGAGAGAGGCCTGTGGGGACTCTGTCTAGGAGTAGCCCATTGAAGTACTGGTTCTCCTGGGAACAAGATTTGTTGTTGGGAAACAGAATTGACAAGGCACATCCTATTTTCCGGATTGCTTTATACAGATACTTAAATGTCTGTAGGTTAATCCTAAGTGGGAGAATTTCCTTTCCTATAATAAAACCCCATTCTTAAAGGTGTCCATTACCTTCACAAACATATTATACTGCATTGTAGAGACATTACATCAGTGTATTTCGTACGCCCGGCGAAGAACAGAATAATAGATGTGAAGAAAGATCTCTATTTACAGAAATGAGCTTTGGAAATTACAAGATTAAAAAAATTACTTAAAAATACGATTACAAAACTGAATATTAAGAACTATGAAAATACAAAAATGAGATTAGAGAATTATGAAAAAAAAATGGTTTGAGGATTAAGATGTTGGAATTAAAATCTTGAAAATCAAATGATGTATGGAACCTTGAGTGTGAAATTATAGAAGCAATCCATAGTCGGGCAAATAGATATATGCCTATGATAGAGGAGTAAAAATAACAAAAAAGGAGTTTAATCTATATGCACTCTCAACAATGTTCTTGGGAGGGTATTCTTGATGATTTGATATATAAATTGGGACATACGACTCTACACTGTAACAATACTACGAAGTTTAACTTGGAAGAATTTGGACAGCAAGACGAAAGAAAGCAGGAACAAAGGTGATGTGGAAAGCTAATAGGTATTATGGGTTGAAGATAAATTGCAAGACCCTTTAACAATGCCTACGGTGCATCTTATGCGACACTAACAACCTTCAAAAAGATTCTTAGTGTAATTAACAAAATACTTGTTCAAATGCTATATCTATAGTCCATTTCTTTTAGCGATGCATATTTGCACCGACTCGCGGCGGTGCCCTTTTAGCTCGGAAAAGTTTCCTGATCGCTGATTGGTTAGAATTATCTTGTCCAACCAATCAGCGATCCGGAAACTTTTCAAAGCTAAAAGGGCATCGCTGCGAGTTGGTGCAAATATGCATCGCTAAAAGAAATGGACTATAGGTTTTCCAGTTCTTCGCTTCCGGAACTACCGAAGTTCCCTTGAGCTTATGCCATTAACTTATTCATTTAGTCACAGGAACTCTGTATATCAATATGTATTCAATACTCTTGTGACACCAGATATTCAATTTCAAAATGAAACCTCTATGTCAGATTAAGATTATCCATAAATTCTGATACCTACAATTTTTATTAAATGTAACATCGAACTAAAATCTATTTAAAATAGAGCACTGATGAAGTTGATAAAGTATAAATATAATATTAGGGAAAATCTACATTTATTTTGATTATTGATTACAAACAATTAGCAGTATTCATTATTTTACGCCAGAAAAATTCTTGATTTAAAACTACAAGGTAATTCAAACACACCGAAGAAAGATTATCAACGAAAAAGGATTATCAAACTTATTCGATTCCTGATGTCACTTCGCTTTACTCAGACAGCAGGTTAAAATGGTAAAACAGTGATATAGATATGTTATATTGTGTCTTGAAAAACGTTCTCAAAACCGACTAATAATAATGAAAATAATTATAATTCAGCAGGAGGTGAGGGCTGTTCAATTGGCTTTGAAGACATTGGTGGCCAATGCTATGCACTCCACACTGAAGTCGTAATGCCATGGGAGGATGCCAAAATCTATTGTGAAAGCTCCACTGTCCCAGCCGCTCTAGCCAAGATGACATCAGGAAGGATTGTACGGGCAGTATACGAATATGTCACACAGTATCGTAAGTATTACTATGTAATACATGTATAATAAATATATACTCTTACAATCTATATATGAATTATATAACGGGTAAATATACTATATATACCTGTATGTATATATATTATATATATATATATATATATATATATATATATATATATATATATATATATATATATATAAATATATATATACCGTAAATACATACATACACATATACACACACTAAATAATAACTTATATACTATGAGGTAGGACTACCTCATAGTATGTAAGTTATACATATGGTTTCATTTTCAGCTAAAATTTAACTCAATTTAGGGGTCTTAATATTTCGACATCAATTGAACATTAAAATCGATATATTAAAATTTGTCTGAATTACTAAAAAATTACATTGATTTCATTTTGATAGTTACAAATAGACCCAAGGCCAACATAGGCTGTAGTGTAATATATTTTATAGTTCAATGTCATCAACTTGAAAAGGTTTCATCTTAAATTAAATTTCTATCATTCTATGCATACAATACACACACACACACACACACACACACACACATATATATATATATATATATATATATATATATATATATATATATATATATATATATATGCGTGTGTGTGTATGTATATGTATGCATAAAATTATAGACATTTAATTTATATAATATATATACACATACAAATAGTATGTATGTATGCATATATACATACACACTCTTTGTGTGTATATATAGAATGATAGAATTATAATTCCAAATTCCAAATTATATATATATATATATATATATATATATATATATATATATATATATATATATATATATATATATATATATCCCATAAAGAGAGCACGAAACAAGTTTACTTATAATTTTAATTAAATGCATAAAATATCTGAGCAAACCAAAATAACTACCTTCCACTGGAGCAATATTAATTTCTAGAATGCAATAAAACTACGAAATCTTAATCTAATTTGTTTTTCCAGTATATATCTCATTCTTGTGTGTGTTCATTTCCCCCTACAATTCCTTCCCCTTCAATATTACATTCTTTCCCCATTTTTGCAATTAACCTCAGAAATCAAAGGATCATTCTGGCTGGGAGCTTCAGATCTGGAGGTGGAGGATGACTGGGTCTGGTTAGACATGGAAAGGGTGAACCGTGGTACTCCGTTTTGGGCCGTTCACAGCAACCTCATTGGTAAGACCCCTAAGTATCTCATCTATTGCATTACTATAGGTAATTTGTATAATTTATCTTAAAACATTTTAATGAACAATAGTAAATTCTGGTGACATTGTAAAATGGCTCAAAATCATGTTTTGCAACTCTAGTGTTTACTTGTAGGTGATCTCGAATTCCGTAAAGAATAACCCCGAAAGCGCAATATAAAAATTAAAATTAAATTTCCTACTTAAAACCTAAACTTTTTTCAGGATAAATCTTCTATTATGCACATGACAGTACTGGCCGTTACCTTGGCCAGAAATACTCTACACCTGCTCCCATTCCTTATTAAAATAATCCAGACCACTCTTCAAGAAAACCCATAGCTTTAAAAGGAATCAGAGATCCTATTCATATTTCATCATCATCATCATCTCCTACGTCATTTGACGCAAATGCCTCGGTTGGATTTCGCCAGTCGTCTCTATCTTGATCTTTTAATTCAATACTTCTCCATTCATCATCTCTTACGTCACACTTCATAGTACTCAACCATGTAGGCCTGGGTCTTCCAACTCTTCTACTACCTTATGGAGCCCCGTTGAAAGTTTGGTGAACTAATCTGTCTTGGGCAGTGCGAAGACAATGCCCAAACAATCTCCATCTACCCCTCACCATGATCTCATCCACATATGGCACTCGGGTTATCTCTCTTATAGTTTTATTTCTAATCCTGTACTGCCATTTAACTCCCAATATTCTTCTGAGGGCTTTGTTCTCAAATCTTCAAAATCTGTTGGATGTTGTTTCGTTGTCAACCACAATTCATGTCCATACAGTAACACCGATCTCACTAAAGTGATATATTTACCCTTAGGTAATACATTAAACCTAATTATAATAGGTGTTTATCACAATCTTGCACTGTTATTGACTCTGCCCAGAAACTCTACCTTATGCCATCATAGGCAACTAACGGGTCATTTTTTTATTTTAATAACTGTCATCATAAAAGAGTAAAATAACATATTTCTCAAAAGAAGAATTACACTTTAGCTTTCAAACATGTCAATTGGGTTAATATTGTTTGTGATAACACTTGTCAACATCCAATAATATCATACAGACTCATACACGTGGTAACCATTTTCCTAATACAAGAGACAAAGTCTTTTAAAATAAAATAATCATCATACACTATGAATTTGGAATAAATACAAATATCACTGTACTTTAAAATGTTTTTGTAAGTCTCACACACAATATATATATATATATGCATATATTATATATATATAGATAGATAGATAGATAGATAGATAGATAGAGAGAGAGAGAGAGATAGCTAGATAGATAGACATACATGTGTGTGTGTGGGTGTATGTCTAATTAAATTATGAGGAGCACATACACAAGCATATACATACATATGTATGTGTGTATATATATATATATATATATATATATATATATATATATATATATATATATATATATATATATATTGTACATATATATACATATATTATATATATACATATATTATATATATATATATATATACATATAATTGTAATATGTATATATGTATGTATGTGCGATTAACTTCTAACACTGAATAAAGCAAAGCCGCGAGACACAATATATGAATGTCTGCTTAACTTCTATCATGAACGGTATAAAATCAAACAAAACAAAACAAATCAACCAAAATTAACCAATACCAAAGGAATACATTATATACTATTTTCGCCATTAAAGTCATTAGGCTACTTCAGAAGAATGTCTCCAGATAAGGATAAACCCTCCTGGATTAGTACAGGAATTGTATTTAGTAAGAATGGGTACTGAAATCATCAACAAGATCCACTAATACTCTCTACAATCTACTTGGAGCATAAATTCTAACACTCGCATTAAAAGTGTTTTCATTTGTTGGCTTTATTTATCAATATTTCAAGAGGTTCCTGCTGGACAATATTGTTAAGTCTTATTAGTATGCTAGAAGAGGTCCTATTAATTCTAATTGATCGTTTACAATTATAACAACAGAATTTACGTGAAACTAAAAATCTCGTCATCTAGATTGACTTATTAAAAGGTGAATACCACCTGCCAGGTAACCCTCCTTCAAAGGCTCATTATAAAGACGGCATCCACTTACTATGCAATGGAATTGGCCCCAAATAGAATATATTCAATATAAAGATATAAAATCCCATATAAGGTCAGTGATTAATTTTAATTGGACCGTAACGATGTTGGAATTACCAATATGTGGAGCCTGATTTCGCGCCGAGCTCACGAGTCACGACAGAATAGATTTTATTCGCTTCCACAACCTATTTACATCCTTGAGACCTAAGGATGGGTGGGAGATGGCTGAAAGTTGTATGTACTAGTCTACATACATAAGTGTGTATACAAGTTATGTAATAATAAAATGAGTCCTGAATATTCTGAAATGGTTAACGTCTTTTTTACATGATACTGTGCAGACTAGGGGCTGGGAAGAGAAACTATTAAGAGTTTGCTAAAGAATTTAAAAAGGTTTGTAAGAGAAAGGGGTTGATAGCTATGAGCAACAGTAAGGTAACGAGATTAAGTGGAAACGTGGAATGTGGAGTACTGAATATGGATAGTATAGAAATTATAAAGATTGATTCATAAGGGTGCTTATAAGCAAGTATAATAAATTAAGATAAAATTAGAGGGAAGGGTCGCAAAACAACTGATACAAAAAAGGTAGCAAGATGCATGCAAAGGTTTGGGAAAAGCTTTGAATTGTCCGTGAAAACCAGGTGGGACATAACAGATTGTTGGATTAGCTCCTCTTTCAAGGAAGTGCAGAGTCCATGTTTAATACAAATGGAAGAATAAAGGTGAAAATGTTGACATGAAGTTTTTTGTGTAATAAAAGTGTCGAGTAAGAACGACATGTATTTTTTAGAAATGTAGTAAAAGGTTCCAGCATGAATGAAATAAAAGATCAACCTATTTTGAGGTGGTTCAGTTTTGTGGAGAGATTGGACGACAATAGTTTAATTCAAAAGTGAACGGAACAGATGTCGCGAAGAAAGAGATATTGCAAGTCAGGAACATTAAAACCCATAGATGCAAGATGAGATGAATGGTGCAATGTACATAGGGGGGTTCGATGCGTTGCTACTAAGATTTGTATGAAAGAGGTTTGGAGCTACTCAAGTCCTGTAAGCTTTACTGCACAGAGGTTATTTCAAAATCTATCAGTTAAAAGCCGAATGTGGTAAAGAATGTTGGGTTGTTTTTTTTTTTCTCTCTCAGGAGGGAGAAAACGCCTAATTGCTGAAAAACGAAATATATACAAGCATCATAACATATATATGTATATATTATATATTTATATATATACATATATATACATACATATATATACACTGTATATAATTATTATATAGTTTTTTAGCGATGTCTAAAAATCGTAGATATCTCTCCGGACTAACTGAGCTCCAGTTAGGTTTCAGGAGTAGAGAATACTGAATTTAAGATTTTCCATTTAATATTTGCTGCCGACACACGATTCGAATCAATTTTATCAGACTATATTGGTTGAACGAAGTAATCATATTTCAATAAATGCGAAAGTTTAAAATATAAAAATATTTGGAAACTTATTTTCGCCACCATATATATATATATATATATATATATATATATATATATATATATATATATATATATATATATATATATATATATATATATATATATGTATATATATGTGTGTATATGTATATATATAAACAATATATATATATATATATATATATATATATATATATATATATATATATATATATATATATGTATGTATATATATATATATATATATATATATATATATATATATATATATATATATATACAAATATTTATGCATATGTATACAAAATATCATACATTTAAACATCCATGTAGACTGGCCCAATGATGGATTTATATTCCCAGTATGACTAAATATCAATACCTAAGCTCTTCATTTTCACTTCTAACGAAGTTGGAAGGGGGTTATGTTTTCGACCTTGTTTATGTGTGTGTTTGTGTGTGAACAGCTTCCTGGCCACAATTTTAGTAGGAGAATAATGAAACTTGCAAGGATTGATTTATGTAAAAAGCCTGAAATTATCAAATGAAGCTCAAGGTCAAAGGTGAAGGTCACAGTCAAGCTAAATGTCCAATTCACATATTCAGCCATAAGTTTGGACATCATTGTTACAGACTTAAAACTTGATTCATATTTGAGTGTATGCAAATCCACGCCAATTAATACATGTTAATGTCAAGGTTGAGAAAAAGGTCGTGAAATATGCTGCCGCGGTGGAGGTCTGCGCTCTACTGAGTGCTCCTCTAGTTTACGTAGAGTTACTGATGAATAAAAAAAAGGTTTAATCTCAGTCTAATTCGATCAAT
>NC_090748.1:73874564-73919564 GCF_036898095.1 Palaemon carinicauda
GATGAAGGGATAGAAAATATAGCTGAAATCAATACAGTACGGATGCATATACAGTAGTGTAGCAAAAGAAAAAATACTCCGATCTCATATTTCTCGATCTCTAACACACACACATATATGCACAATAACACTCGGAGTCTCACAAAAACACTTCTCAGGTTTTAGCTAAAATTCAATTTTTTTTTTTTTTCATCTGGAATATAATCTAAGGTCCGAACATATAAAAGTGGTATATTGTGCTAAGGATAACAGCTCATGCAAGTATATTTGTCATGTTAAAACGAATTTCCTACCTCATTAAATTACTACTTACAATACTGTACGAGATGTACGATGCTTATCTATTCAATCAAGTCATAAGAACCGAAAATTTCCATTAATTCGAGGAAAATAAATTTTCGTTCAAATTACCACTGACTGGAATATACTAAAGGTTTTGATTACTCCACATTTTTCCTAGAGGTAAAGTATGGTAACTGAATGATCAATAGCCTTTTTGGGATATTTATTATTTTTACTATACCAGAGAAAACAGACACTTGATTCAAGAAGGTTTTCGAAGGATTGATGAAATGTTTCTGTTAATGAAATTAACAACAGAATTAAATATATTTAATCACCACACACCTCACAAGTTGCATTTCAGCGTCAAATATACTCAAAAGGATAAAAGATATATTTCCTATAACTTGAGAACTGCAAGGAGTCACTTACAACGAATCAAGAAATATCAATTAACGATGACAAAGGGCGTCGAACTCTTCCCCAGATGAAGAGAACCATCCATTATTGAAACGTTAAGTGGCTCTCCAGTGCTTATATTGTTCTGCTGCAATATCTTTTAAGAGGATTTATATCTTTTCTGATTAAGTTTTCGTATTCAATCACAATCCAATTTCAACCCCAAACTACAATAATGACACTTATCACTAAACTAAACCAAGGAATAGACCACGATACACATACTTTATATATGAATTAAAGAAAGAATGAATCTCACTATTCTTCATTTACACTCATAAGCTACAATAGCTTATACGGTACAATCAACTTACTAGCACACACGCATATCATTATAACCACTTTAAATCAGTTCTTCTCTTTACGGGGTTAGACGTGAATGGGCCTTATCCATTCTCTCTATCAGTACTCTTGTCTTCCTGATCATCCTATTTATGTCTTACTGTATTTTGTGTCTCATGATTTTCTGAACCTTCATTATTGATCTTCGTCCTACCACTTCCAACTATGCTGTTTTTCTGGTGGACTCTTCCTCGTCCCTTCCTATCACATGTTCAAGCCATGTAAATCTTTGAAATCTCCCCAGTTTCTCTGGATTCTGAAAACTTCATGTTTCCACCAATTCCACGGCTGTAAAGTGATCTTCCCACCATTCATCGCTCATGAATCTTACCATTCTTATGAATCATTTCATAAAAAAAAAAAAAAATATAAATAAATAAAAAAAAAAAATAAATCCATTTTCTTTGTCAAGAACGAAGTTGATATTTTGCTTAGAAATATTGGTATCTGTTCGATTTACGTGTTCTAGATATGAATTTTTGTATTTTCAAGCCTGCTGAAGTAGATTTTAATGTTTATAGTTTATAAAAGAAAATGACATTTTTTCAAGATTCTATTGATAAAGCAGTGATATTTTTTAAGATTATTATTTTTTTCATTTTGTAAGCTTTGTACCACAATGTTGAAACCATGCCACTGGTCCTCCAGCAGCTACTGCTCCCATACACAGCTGCAGTGATGTGCAGGGAAGGATAACTGTAAGCATTTACATCTTCCTTTGCAGCCTTTCTGTATCTACACTCATTCAGCAGGACTGCTCGTGTTTTGATTAGAAATGGTTGCCTACCCCAGATGATCCCAGCCTGACAGGCCGCATGCTTTCGGTGTTCTCTGAGAGCTGCCTGTGTTGGTGGAATTGAGCTGAATGGCCTATGCTTGCAGGTAAAGCGAACCAGTCAAGCTTCATCCATCTTAACAGTTGCACTTGATCTGCCGTACACAAGGACAACAAATATCTCCAGCCTTTGCAGGTCAAGATCACGAATAAATGTTTGATTATATATGAGATTAGTGAATGTTTCAGTAATATCATCAAATATGTTACAAGTCTGCCATGCAAATTTCTTACCTTCTCCATGGAATGTAGACGTAATGTTACATCCAGTGATCGTATGGAAGTACGAAATCCCTCTATCTTTCTCAGGCCCTATGGCAGACACTACCTAATGGACTGAAATCCATCATATCTTGGATCCTAGGCCAAAGGCAATTTACATTTTCTCAAGATTTATTTCCTGTAAGGATGGTAGCAGAGTATGCCATGACTAACACGTCCGTGTCAGGGGGCCTTAACGATAATAGACTTTCTCTTATCAGTTGTTGCCTTCCGGCGTGTACAAATATTACTTTGTCAGTTTCCACATAAAAAACAGGACACTCTATCCAGGAACTTTATGTTGCTAATATTATCTTTTCCATTTGTGACGATGACTGCACTTGTCATCTCTGCTTCAAACATCATTTTCACTAGGAAGTGAAACAGCTTAAATCACAAAGGAAACTTTGCCAATTACCTGGTAAATTTAGTCTTCTCCAGCTTCCGTGTTCCTTTTTCGACCTCGTCCCAGCTTCCAGACTAGATTTCTTGGATATATCAAAGGTTACGTCCACCAAAGCTATTGAGGTAAAGCTGGTATCCTGTTTTTATGTACAGGTAAACAATTGTGTTTATCATAATCTACGCATATACACTAATATTTGGTATGCGTGCGTACATATACATATATATATATATATATATATATATATATATATATATATATATATATATATATATATATATATATATATATATATAAAGCCAATGTACAGTATCAACAGTCATGGCGACACATTAATTGAGGAGTTTTTCCTTGTTTTCAACCTCTTTCACCACTTAAGATTGGAGAATAATGTTCCACCAATAACTGATAAAGTCATCATACTGATCCACTAGAGATGAATTTGTTGACTAAGACACAAAGTTAAAAACTCTGTTTCCAGGAGGCATATAGCATTGTTTATTTACTTTTTAGACAGCAACTATAACACTTATGTTCAACTTGTTTGGAAAATTAGTAAAATCCATTTTTTTTCTAAAGCTTTTGCCTAAACCACAATTGTACTGAATTGAAAAATTAGTTAATGATTAAATTAGCGTAAAACTGCTTGCAATGATGGGCTGTTGATTCAAAACCAATATAGCAATACCTTTAGCCTCAACAGATCACTTTGAAAAACGTAGTACCCAAACATAGGAATGGTAACTTATCCATCACTTTGAAAATGTCTTGAACTTAAAAATCAATTATGAACTTACGAAAATAAAAAAAAAAAAAGCTTCTGATTTTGACGAATAATTATATAGTCATTCCAATAACCTATATTGGTTAAGCTTTCTTTACAAATCTGAGCAGGTTGGTAGATAATTTATAGTAAAATTAGTCTCATTTAGGAAATGTAAATCAGTCAGAAACTGCATATTTAAGTTATTATTAGAGACATAAAATATCAAACCAGACCAAAATTACCACCAAGTACAATGTAACAGTGCTAAACCCTTGAAGATGTATACATTGTACTCTACTCTCCAATCGAAGCTCTTACCATCTACCCTACCCACATATACACTTAAAATTCATTTAAATGTTTCTGCACGGAATTGCATCATAATAAAAATATTTTCACGAGGTCATATTAAGCGTCTTGGGCGTCTAAAAACAGATATCAGGATCAAAATCCCCACGAAAATTCATAAATGATCCAGGGCTCATAGACGACCAAATGAAAAATTTCAAATAAATTTCCTTATAAGCATTACAATGTTTAGATACTTAAAACTATCTCAAGATTCAACTTGCATTACACCAAACCACATTCTTCAATAAACAAGCTTCGTTGAATATCCACATGGTCTAGACCTGGAATAATCTTTTAAAAAAATTTTCAATCTATCATTAAAATCACCAATGTCATGAATCATGACTATAGAACCAAGCAAATTAGACAATAAAACTCTTCCATAATATTCTATCAACTTTTTAGTATGATTAAAACTATCACAATTTCATTATTACCCTTACCATAATAATTCAACATTTCCCCCATAATAACAACTATTACTCTGCAAAACACTTGAAAGAATAAGAAAACATCGAGTAATTTATACGAAAGAAATTCATCCAAATACTAAAATGGCATATTGAAGAAACAATTTAACCAGTGTTCCACACAACAATTTCTAAAATTTCCCTCTCTTTCAAAATGAAAAACCTTAAGAAAATCTACCTTCTAGCAACGGTTGAACAGAATCGCTTTTACTAACATCCGAGCAGCTTTCCACTCGACTGGGTGTACTACAAATTCCGAATTCTAGACAGATTGTTTGAACAAAATAATTGTTCATAATAAATAACGAGTCGCAAATAAGAAACAGGGGAAAACAGAGCGATTTACTGTTCAGGAATATCTGCACCTGCATATATTTTCAAATGGAATCGTGCCTACCTTTGCTCTCGGGTACTCTTGCGTTTATTCCAGTGGTCAGGGGTTTCGTGGAGTTCGCCATTCCTCTCAGGGGAATTTCTTGCTGAATGCAGCGGACGCAGTAACAAGAAACAAAAATTGCCGAAAGTTATCAATCTTCCTATTACACGAAATTTAATTTAGAGTCACTAACAATGATAAGATTAAATCTTAATCACTTAATGTAAGCAACTATAGTTTTTAAAAACATATATTCTCTCTCTCTCTCTCTCTCTCTCTCTCTCTCTCTCTCTCTCTCTCTCTCTCTCTCTCTCTCTCTCTCTCTCTCTCTCTGTAAATCTTCTAATCTTTAATACTCATCAGTATATGCAAATCCTTCTTTTCAATCTTTATATACTCATCAGATTTCTCTGAATTCTTTTCTCTTCCTATCTCGGTTTCCTTTACTTTTAAATTCACTCCCCCATCCTTTATCACCAATAAATTTTGGAGGTTCCACTGGCCAGGTTACCTATCGATACCTGGTTTTCTGATTAATAAGCCTTCTGGATTAAACAATCATTTTATACAAACAAAATACGTAATATACGTGAAGAAAAAATAAATGATCTGATATTCGAGTGGGCATGCGGGGAGAATATTCAATCTATGGGTTTCATAAACAAAGAATAAAAAATTATTTCATCAGTTCAGTTGTAAGGATATTAAGCAAATAAACAGGTAAAAAGCAAGTACAAAGATTACATATCTTAAAAATAGAATTGTGCGGAAAGTAACCGTTAGAATTTTGCTCCTGTTGATAGGATATTTCTGACTTTAAGGGATTCAGTTACCGAGGGTCTACAATAAGGAAATGGAATATATGCAAACAGTAGCATCATCTGCATATGCACCGAAATTGTTTTCTACGTCAAACCACATGTCATGCGTATATAGTATGATATTCAATAAGCCAAAAACAATACCCTTAGGAACACCAGGTATTACATTACTATACTCACTAAGGTGATCAACAACAACTCTTCTTTGCGATCTATTACTTAAAAATTCAATAATGATGCTAAGAAAAGACACACCTACTTCCAACTGCGAGTTTGAAAACAATAGCTGCCAATAACAACACTAAAATTGTCACATGCTCTAGGTCTTTGCGAAAGTCAAACTGCAAACTATGGAACACGTTACTACCTTCATCATACACAATTAGCTAATGGATTAACATACCAATTATACAAGTGGTAAAAGAACTTCTTCTTGCTAACATACAGAAAATAACTGAACTTGGAACTAAGAAATCAGCAGTCTTTATAAGAAAAAAAGGGAAAAATGCCATTTGAGTATACACCTCCAACAGCATCAAGGTCCATCAAAAGAGAATCAATTTCACGGGAAAGAAAAGCTAACCTTGATAGTTTAGCCTCACGAAATCAGAAATGAGGAACATCGAGTGTCTCAATAATCTGTTTACTGTCAAACCCCTCTGCCAAAAGTGTTGCCTTTTCCTTTGGACACTGAGTGACTGAGCCATTTGCTTGAGGTAAAAAAGGAACTGTTACGTCAACTCCAAAGAGTGCAGATTTGAGGGTAGCCCACTACTTATTGTTCCTGGGTTATACTAGAAAAGGTTTATTTATTGGTTAAATTGTATTCCTATTCAGTTGAAGCATGAAATCTCTGAGCAACAGTGCTTCACTGATTATAGTTATTCTAAATCAAATCTGATGAGTTCCCCTTCCAAAGGCGAAAGGCCCCCTCTTCTCCAAATAAGCACGTCTACATTCATCATTGAATCAGGATTTGTCTTTCACTCGGTACTGAAGCACACGAGAAGGGATATGCTTATAGATCATGTTGACCAGATTCTCATTCAAAAGAAAAGGCTCAACACTTCTATACAATTTTGATCAATACAAATAAAAATAAATTACTCAAAATACTTGAGATTTCAACTGAATTTTACATGGAAATGACAAAACATGATCGTAGGTCCCAACTGGAAAACAAACCTTACTTGTTATAACACCAGGGGAGTCAGTATATACTACTGTAGATACAGAGCTATTACCAGACCTGTGATTGATTGATTGATTTAAAGTTGAATGTCATAATAGAAGTTAGATAATTTTCAAGACCTGCTTCTGAAATAAATCTAATAATGCCACTTGCATAGTAAGACACATCATGTCCAAGAATCTTGGCAAGGATAAACCTGCCATCCTCACCTCGAGCCTTAAACAGATATCTATTTCTAAAGTGATTATAATTAGGGCGTTCGGTCGACAAATGCCTCACTGTTAAAGGCACTAAACAGTCATTGCAATACAGTTCGTGTTGGCCCTTCAACAGAAACTCGTGTCAACCGAGTGTGACCAACACGGAGACGACAAAGAGTCATCTCCCATTTTCAGGGTATCATGTTTTACCTCCAAGGTGATATGACATTTGTTACTTCTCTCATTTTACTGCCACCTAGACAATCCCAGTGCTGTTGCCATTCATTACAGACAAATTTCTTGATGTAAGGTAGGAAATCATTACAGGGAATTGGATACCTTCTTGGTAGCAAGTCGGATGCCACATTTTTCGCCAGTAAATCTACCTTCTCATTCCCAGACACACCTACATGTGCTGGAACCCAACAAAATCGAACTGTTATACCTCTCGGTCCAATAAGGAAAAGCCATTCTAAATTCTTTAAAACTAGAGGGTTACTAGAATTAAAAACTTCTAAAGCTTGAAGAAAACTCCTTGCAGCACTAAATATTGTAAAATTACCCTCCTTTTCCACAGCTATTTTCTCAATAGTGGTTAGTATGCCATACAGTTCGGCAGTAAATATGGAATCTGTAAGAGGAAGTGCACCTCTACAATTAAAATCATTACTATGTACTTCAAATACAACGCCAACATCAGATTTCGAGCCATCCGTATATATGAAAGTCGATCCCCTATGCAATAAGTTCCATAAAAAGAGACCGAAATTCTAAGTCAGTCATATTCTTCTTAACTCCAATAAAGTGTTTACAAAAATATACGTCAGGTAATTTCCATGGAGACGATGATACCTTGAATGGAAGCACCTTAATTCTAATTATATCAAAACTGTTTAATAATTGTTTCACCCGAAAGCCATAAGGTTGAGGAGATTTTAGGTACAACTCAAAGTATGTTGAGTGCCTTACAAGGCTTGCAGTCTGAAAGGCTAAAGAATTAGGGAGTCTTGGCAATCTAAACCAATACCGAATAATAGAAGACATTCGGTAAAGGTCTAGAGGCAACTCCCCTGCATCAACATGGAGACTTGTGATAGGTGAGGTTCTAAATGCTCCTGTGGAAAATCTAATACCAGCATGATGTATAGAATCTAATATTTTTAACTGGCTCGGGGTGGCTGAGGAGTATACTTCACATCCCTAGCTAATTTTGGAAAAAAAATCAAGGCCTTGTATAATTTTAAAATAGTATTGCAATTTTGCCCCCATCATGTAGGGGATAATACTTTTAAAAGATTCAGAGCCTCGAGACATTTAGCTTTTACCACTTTCAAGTGAGAAACCCATGTAAGCCTACAATCAAATATCAACCCTAAAAATTTAGTTTCACTTGCACATGGGATCCGTTGACCTTTGATGTGAATATCTAGGTCTGGATGTACTCCACAGATACGACAAAAATGTTAAAATTGCAGTTTTACTTGTCGAGAACTCAAATCCATTCATATCGGCCCACTGGATAATTTTGTCAATAGAGAGATGTATTTTTCTCTCAACCATTGCCATTCTAGCTCCAGCAAATGATATGGAGAGATCATCCACAAATAATGTTACGAGAACATCCCGGGAATGACGGAAGATATTCCATTAATTGCAAGTGCAAAAAGGGATACACTCGGCACACTACCCTGAGGAACTCCTTCCTTCCTGGCATTTACTCTGATAGAGTTCCCCCACTCTCACTTGAAAGAAATGACTGAATAAACAGTGGTAGCTCTCCTCTTAATCCAAACTCATGAATTCTTTTAGGTATACCGTATCTCCATGTGGTATCATATGCCTTTTCAAGGTCAAAAATACTGTCACATGGTACTGTTTGGAAGCAAAGGCTTCAAAGATAGAGGACTCAAGTCGTATCAACACAGTCGTTGAGTGCATTTTTCTGAATCCACATTGAATGGGTGATAAAATACCCTTCTTTTCAAGGTACCATATCAGTCTTACATTGACCATCTTCTCCATGATTTTACATAAACAAGATGTCACTGCAACTGGCCTATAATTTGTGCTAAAAACTTGTCCTTACCGGGTTTTAAAAAGGCTTAAATAATGGCTAGTTACCAAACCCTTGGATAACTATGATCGTGCCATATTCTATCAATAATGCTTAAAATAAATAACTGTATTCAAAGGTACATGTCTAATCATTGCATATGGAATCCCATCGGTTCCAGGGGCTGTATTGTTAAACATAGCAATTGCAAAATCAAATTCTCTTCTTTTCTTCAATGTTCCTATACTGGTGACCAGGAGCTGCTTCACACTTGCATGATACATTTGAAAAATGATCAGCCAGGGCGTTGCTAACTTCGGTTGCTCCAGTCATATACTGATCATTTACCCTTAACATTGGTGGTGGGTTTGGGGTGAATTTGCCTGCTATCTTTTTCACTTTCCTCCACACAGATGATGTTGGTGTTCTACTGTTAATGGAGGAAACAAATGACACCCAAGACTGGCGCCTAGCTTCTTTTATGGCACAACGGAACTGTGATCTACATTCCTTGTATATAACTAAATTCTCCTCAGTATGGCGCCTGCGCAATCGAGTTAAAGACTTTCTTGTGGCTCTGTGCAGGGCAGTTAGTTCTGATGACCACCAGGGGACTGGTCGTTGTTTGAATATCCCTGTTTTTTTGGGAATGGAATTAACTCCTGTGGTGTGAAGAGTTCCATAAAGTAAGGCATCATCAACACTTTCAAACTATTCTGCATTCCCTTCAATTTCACTTAGCTCCCAAAATCTATCCCAGTCTGCCTTATCAAGATTCCATCGTGGCAATCTTTGTCAAGATGAACCATTGTTGGTGTTTATAATGATTGGTGCATGATCAATAGTAGGCCAATCATCTAATGTTCTCCAATTAAAATCGAGAAGACAGTTAAAGCTTGCAACCAATAAGTTAATGCAGGACAAGATACCTGTCTGAACATCTTCATTCTCCAAAATTGATGACATAATATTACCCCTTGTGTTTGCCAAAACATCACCCCTTAAAGGATGTCTACTATTAAGATCTGGTAAAAGAAAAAGTTGTGGGAGTTGTTTAATCACCTCTACTATATTATCATATGAGATGTTATCATTTGGAGGCAAGTAAAGAGAACAGATTGTGTAATTTTTCCCTATATCAATCTGTACAACCATTGCCTGTAAAGGGGTACAGATAGACAAAGATATTTGGGGAACATCTCAACGAACGTACATAATATTCCCCCCATGGCTCCCAGCTCATTGATCATATGGTGTCTTACAGCTAACATACTCTCGAGGACAAGGAGTGTTAGCATCGAGCTTGCTCTCCAGTAGACATACAGTTATAAGGGAGTGCTCACATATGAGGAGCTTAAGTTCTTCATATTTCGCCATTAAAACCTGGCCAATCTATTGCAGAATGGAGGAAAAAACTATGGTTTATTTTTTGGAAGACACCTTGGATGAAGTCTTCCTATTGGCAGTATTTGATCTAACAATAATTCCCGGTGGTATCTCTAGAGAGGATCTTGATATAGTGGGTTTTGTGTTCCTCTTTTTCTTTGTGTCCTTTTGATCTAATTGTTGAGGAGGATGGTGGACCTCAACTTGAATTTCTGACTGGTTCAATTTACCTTCCAGTTGATCAGAAACATCAGCAGACAATACATCATATTTATTTGAAGACGTGACTTTAATGTTTCTTATGGTAGGAGGCGAAATAGATGGAGATCTCTCTCTCTCTTTCGATTAAAAGGTGGTGAGCTGTATAGTTTTTACACCTTCCTCACTACAGGTTCGCCAGGTAAATTGGTTTCAAGTGGAACCTCCATCAGATCAGGCAAGGACACGGCCTGAAAGAGGTTTGTATTATTATTTATAATGGGAGTAGAAGGCTTTTGAATACCTTTCAGATCTTTAGGTATCTGTTTTGACTTTTCTACAATTTCTGGATATAGATTTTCAATGGGACTTTCAACCTCTTTAACTACTTTCATATGTTTTTTTTTATCTTAGAAGTGGTCATGTAATTTCCGCCCGTGTGCTTTGGCAAACTTTTCTTCAGAACCATTGAAAAAGGTTGCCCTGGTCTTATCTGTTTTTCAAGAGCTCTTTTACGCGCCTCTCTAAAAGTGACCCTTTCCATGGTCCTAATGGCCTGAATTTCTTTGTCAAAAATCAACTTAACACAGCTTTTAGATGTAGCTGGGTGTGCTTCCCCAAAATGTATGCAATTTGGATTTTCTATGCATACTCCATGATTATGTTTTTAACAGTTGGCACAAACAGCTGGATTATTATTTAGCTTTTCCTTGCATTTCTGGCTTAAATGGCCATACATTTGGCAATGATAACATCGCAATGGTGAAGGGATATATGGTTTCACCTTCAAAGATAGCCAACTAGCTTTAATAACATTTGGTAATCTGCATTGATCAAATGTCATAATTAAAGTAGCAAGAGGAATACGTTGTTCTCCAACTCTCTTTCTCATTCTGACTACTTTTACTACTTCTTGAGTCCTCGGTTCATCCTCAAATTATTTTTCCTCTATGTCCAGCAATTCTGGAGCATATATCACACCTCTACTCTAGTTGAAAGTAGGATGCGAAACGCATTTGACACTATGACCATCCAATTTTGAAAGTGATATTAATTTTTCACCTTGTATTGGCGATAGTGTCTATCAAGAGACTTCCATTTTCCTGGGGTAGAATTTTTGGCTGCCCTCCACATATAGTAACTACTTCTCTGTTACCTTTAAAAACATTTACACGCTCATTTCTTCCATTTTCAAACTCCAGAATAAAAAAATAATTCATAGTTCACTACTTCATAGTGACCAGGTAATACTTCTACTTTTCTATATCTTTCTGTACTATCATCATTTCTCACTCTCTCTTCTTCTCTAATATTTTCTTATAATTCTTAGCATAACGTGAATAAGGTTGTGATGTTACAATATTGGGACACAGGTTGGAGCCGTCTGTACCTAGGTCCATGTTTCTATTTTCCAGGTCGTCAAGAGAGGGGTTGGTGTTCTTTTAAAAAGCAAGCCAGGTTATCCACCTCTTATCGGAGGATTTCAGTCCTCCTATCCCATGCGGCCCAACACCAGAAAAGGCTTCAGCGGGGACCAGTACTCTATAAGAGAGGGGCTGCCACTCTTTAGCTGGGCGTACACTGGTCAGTGAGGATAGTTAGCCCCACCCACCGGCGACTCCAATGCCTGGCGTCACCCATTACCCGCAAATATGGGTGACTCAACCGGATCACTGGAGCCCGACTCTTAACAGACTTGATCTGCACCCAATGGGGTCTGCCAGAGGGTGATGGCTTGTAAATTGGCACAGGTTGAGATGGAATGCTGTCCATCCCACACTGTGCTAAATCCAAAGAAGCAGTCAAAGTATAATCAAACAAGCCAAAGTCGTCAACAAGTTCAAGCCCAAAAGGAAGAGATGGGAGAATAAGAAAAAACCAAAAGGGAAAGAAAAAGTGTTGACTGATTTAGTTGGATCAACAGTTGGGCACCAAGGTCCAGTGGGAAGTAGTTCCCACTGTTCATTAGAGCCCAACTGCTAATCCCTAAGACCCCCATCCTCATCAAGGCTTCAGCATCTAGGGGGTACCAGACCTGTGAGTAGCTTTACTTGTGATTTGCTCACAGCCTGACTCAGAGTCTAAGTCCAATGTTCTAAGCTATAGCGATCAGTAGAAGAAACGGAATTCAACCACTCCCTATGGTGAGTGTTGAAATCACCAATAAGAACAAAAGAGGCCTTTCTATCATCATCTTGTATCTTAGTCATAATGGTAAGAACACAATCGAAGACAGAATCATCTGCATCTGGATTCCAGTAAACCAAACAAATATAGAAGTTAGGCTTACCAAAAACTTTTATTACCTGAAGCTCATGACATCCACATCCATAGTAGGACTTATGAGAAACAGGGTGCTCAATCCTAATATACACCACCATTCCCCTTGCCCTAGGGATGGCATCCTGTTTCAAAATTATTGGTTTCTTAAAACTTGAATAAGAAGCTCAGTTGAGTGGCTCATTTGAGAAACCAAAATTTTTGAGCATAAAAGAATATCATACTGTCTAGAGGCAATTGTAAGGTCCTAAATATTGACATGACTGCAATACAGTAGACGACACTGCGAAGTCTAGGATGTGTTGGTCCCAGATTTTGCTCAATGTCTCCAGACAAGAATTAAAAGCAATAAAAAAAAAGATTCATCATGCTCAAGAAACATATATATCCCTGTATAATAAAGACCAACGTGTCTGGCTATATATATATATATATATATATATATATATATATATATATATATATATATATATATATATATATGTATATATATATATATATATATATATATATATATATATATTATATTTATGTACATATATATATATATATATATATATATTTATATTTATATTTATATACATATATATATATATATATATATATATACATATATACATATATTATTTTTTGTCACGATCAGTGGCATTGCCAGACATAAGACTACTTGGTCATTCCCATCCCTCTGGCAGGGGGAAGAGGGAGTAGTTATACCAGGGTGAAAGAGGGAACCCCGAGAGGAACACTGAAACCACGATCTCCCACACATTGGCTAACTACCGTGTGGTGACTAGGAAAGTGGGAGGGGTGGGAAGGGTTAAATCTGTGTGTGCATATCTTAATATTTAGACCTCATTTTGACGGCTCAGGTACACTATACAGTATTCAGTACGCATATGTGTTTGAAAGGGAGCTCTAGGCGTTACCCTTACGTTTCTCAACTAACACTTTAGGATGATGTTGCTAACCGTATGTGCAATAAAACACCAAGGTGTGACTCGCTACAATCTATCAACGAAAAGCATGCCAAGGGAAAATGATTTTAAACAATATTATGGTAGCTACTGGTCGGACGAAACGAGAAAGCCCCAGAAAAAAGAATCGACAATAAGTACAAATTAAGCAATCTTATTACAAGTGATGTCTTCTCATTATGCTCTTGAATTTCCTCTACGTCAATTCAAATGTAATGTAGAAAGAAAATCAAAATCTATTCCCAGACTCGAGGTTATAACATTATTCATCAGACTTAAACGCCAAGGGAATGTTCTTACTTAAAAGACTATATAGACATGAAGACAACGTAGAGAAGAGAACTAGAGAGGTCAGTGTTAACCAAATATTTTTCCCATCAGTTCAACTCGCTGGTTATGAGCAGAACATTCCCAAACAATTTCACGCTTTGGCGCTAGAATTGGTTTGTCTCTTTTAGTTGCTGTCGTCCACAAAATAAAAATAATATCCCTCTCTCCCTCAACCCCCATTACCTCAAACGCAAATGCTTTTAAATGGGCCATTTACATGCAGCTCCACTGCATACAGAACAGCCGTTGTCTAACATAAACATGCGATTCCGAAGACTACATTTTCAAAAGCTGATAACTGAACGACAATTGGACTGCAACAGCAATTCCGCACTGTAGTTACCGAGTAACATAGAACTTTTACTCGGCTTCTGACAATGATTTTATCCTGGAAATATATAGGAAAAAAATCTAGTTTCACAATTATTATTTGCTAAACTTTGGGCATCCCTTTAGTCTTTTTTTTTCATTTCTTTTTAGGGGTATTTATGAGTGCTTCACATTCCATTACTCCAAATAAGATCATAAGCTCAGTATTTTTGTCACTGTATTTGTAGCTAATGATCAATGAATCTTCTTAGTCCTAATAATTAGTAGCCATATAAGCCATCTTCTAAAGTTTTCGGTTATGCCAAAGCCTTCGTAACGTGATCCTTCACGCTTCTTGATATATATTTCATTAAAGAAAAAAAACTCACATTTTTTTTATATTTATCATATCTTACTCAAGTATTGTTTATTGGCTTATAAACTATTCACTTAATTCAACTAATGCATTTTTTTTATAAATCCTTAGATCATATCAATTCAACATTAAATATTCTTTTAGGTCATTCTCCTTCTTCATTCTTAATTATCATTCCACCAAGTGTACTTTGGCTGACTATTTGCAAAATAATTAACAATAACAACATATCTCTCGTTTCCTGCATTCCATGTACATCTAGCTCCTAAGGAATAATCTGTTGTTATCCGGATTTGATTTCAACCCTACTACAACTGCAACGTCGTAAGTTGAAAAAGTCTTACGGCTTACAGGCTCCTAACAAAAGTATTCAGTAACTGGCGAGTTTACATACACTGCCTGCAATTGTCTTGTATGAAAATGGAATTATATATCTCAATTATGGTTGAATGAAGATAAAAGAGGATTAAATAAGAGTGAAGGGAAGCCACAGGGAGCTAAAATCCATCATTCTAAAAGGCCATGGTGCAGTGGGTTTGGCATAGTCAAAAGTTTAGAAAACTTGAAGGATTTAATGCCATTTGGATAGGAAAGTGCTTACAACTGTAAAGCTGAACAGCTGCAAAGAAAATCTTATTTGAACCTTAAGGTTTTTCGCGTTACATAAATATCTTCTAAGGTAAATTCAAAATGCAATTACTGGATATGCAATATTTTATTCTAAAACTACCCTTTAATCTAATAATATGAAATCATGATTATACAAAACAAACGGGATTTAAAACATACATTTTCATTTCCGATTGTGTTTGTATAAATATGCTTGCACAATACAAGTCAAATCAAGCCGCCGTATCCGTTTGGTGTTATGTATGTAGCCTATGTGTTATATATAAATAAATAGATAAAAATAAATAAATAAATAAATATATATATATATATATATATATATATATATATATATATATATATATATATATATATAAAACACTGTAATTGTTCAGTGGCCACTTTAGCTTTGGTAAGCAGCTCTTCTAGAACGACACTCCAAAAACAAACTATTCTTCTCTAGTCTTGGGTAAGGGATCTCTTGCTTGAGGGTACACTTGAGCACACTATTCTATCTTATTTCTCTTCCTCTTGTTTTGTTAAGGCTTTACAGTTTACATTGGAGATATTTATTTTAATTTTACTCTTCCCTCCTTTTCCAACTAGGGCTGTAGCTTTGCAATTAATATATATATATATATATATATATATATATATATATATATATATATATATATATATATATACATATATATGTATATATATACACGTGTATATGTAAAAAAATATTTACATACATATACTTAAATATATAGCGTACATACACATGTAAATTAATGATTATACATAAGAAAATGTATATATAATTAATATATATATATATATATATATATATATATATATATATATATATATATATATATATATATATATATATATTTTCAGTACATAGGAGCCACTTTTATTCTAAAAAAAATAGCCCCCGATACAATTTAAGACATGCATATAATGTACAATATATACATATATATAGTAGGTTTGCCAGGGCACCAGCCGCCCGTTGAGATACTACCGCTAGAGAATTCTGGGATCCTTTGACTGGCCAGACAGTACTACATTGGATCCATCTCTCTGGTTACGGTTCTTTCCCTTTGCCTACACAGACACAGAATAGTCTGGCCTATTCTTTACAGATTCTTCTCTGTCCTCGTACACCTGACAACACTGAGATCACCAAACAATAATTCTTCTTCACCCAAGGGGTTAAATACTGCAATGTAATTGTTCAGCGTCTAATTTCCTCTTAGTAAGGGTAGAAGAGACTCTTTAGCTATGGCAAGCAGCTCATCTAGGAGGACACTCCAAAATCAAACCATTGTTCTCGAGTCTTTGGTAGTGCCATAGCCTCTGTACCACGGTCTTCCACTGTCTTGGGTTAGAGTTCTCTTGCTTGAGGGTACACTCGGGCACACTGTTCTATTTAGTTTCTCTTCCTCTTGTTTTGTTAAAGTTTTTTTAATTTATATAGGAAATATTTATTTTAATGTTACTATTCTTAAATTATTTTATTTTTCCTTGTTTCCTTTCCTCACTGGGCTATTTTCCTTGTTGGGGCCCCTGGGCTTATAGTATCCTGCTTTTCCAACTAGGGTTTTAGCTTATCATTCAATAATAATAATAACGTATATTATGTATAACATACATGTGTGTATGTAGGTAAGATATATATCCAAATATATTTATATATATATATATATATATATATATATATATATATATATATATATATATATATTTATATATATATTATATAAATATATATATATATATATATATATATATATATATATATATGTATATCATACATACATACAATATGTCAATAATATATCATATGAACATTTCATACTTTAACTAATGCTTAACATTAGACATGAATGTGTATCTTACGGCGTTGGCATAGAGTACCCTATATATTATACATGCATGTGCAAGTATAATAATATTCATTAAGTAAAAGACCTGAATTCAACAGGATTGGATAAAGATGAGTCGGAATTAAATCTATTTCTCTTTACAGCCGAATGGACTAGGTCTTACCGTTTACACTTATTTCTAGCGGCGATGAGGCTCAAACCCTTGTCCGGGCAGAAATATTTAGCATTAAAGGAATTTTCTTTGGGTCTGTGATCTCATGGTACATTGATTTCGATGAAAAAGTGTATTTGTGGCTTATTAGAATAAAAAATCACGAGTGATAAAATCCTAATATATTATATTATATATATAAATATATATATATATATATATATATATATATATATATATATATATATATATATATATATACACACACAAAATACTTGGTAGGCTACAACACTAACTGGAAAAGAACGCTTCTACAAGCCCGAGTGCTCCAACAGGGAAAATAGCTCACAGAAAAAAAGGAAATAAATAAACTATAAAAGCTATAAGAAGTAATGAATATAAAATATCTTCAAGATCAGTAACAACGTTAATATATTCCTGTCATATATACACAATGAAGAGAGGATAACCTAAAGCAAGAGAACTCTGACCAAAGACCGTGGAAGACCATGGTACAGAGGCTATGACACCACCCAAGACTAGAAACAATGGTTTGATTTTGGAATGTCCTTCTCCTAGAAGAGTTGCTTATCATAGCTAAAGGTTCTTCTACCCTTAAAGGTTTAAATGTCGCTCATGAATGGCAGAGGCAAGGGGCAGTGACATTGCCCTAGTAAGCAGGAAAATGCCCTAGACTGACCCTTTATAAATATGATCAGTACCCAAGCCCCCTCTCCACCCAAGCTATGACCAGGTAGGGCCAGGCAATGACTGCTGGTGACTCAGCATGTAAAATTATAGGCTGCCCCCCAAACCCCCCAAACTTAGTTCGCAAACTCTTGAGAAACTAACGAGTTTGAGCGAGACTCGAACCCCCGTCTGGCGCTCACCAGGCAGAGACGTTTCCACTAGACCACCTCAACCAAGTGGAATGTAGCTCCTCAACCAAGTGGAATGTAGCCCCTCAACACTAACAGTGCAGTAGTTAACACCTTGAGCGAAGACGAGTATTTGGTTATCTTAGTGTTGTGTGAGAAAAGAGGAGAATGTATAAAGAATAAGCCAGACTATTCGGTGTGTGTTGGCAAAGGAAAACCGAGCCGTAAACAAAGAGGTATCCAATGTAGTTCGAATTCACTGAAGACATTTATTATAGATTTAAATTTTACTCAAAGCCAGTTCGCCAGAAGATAGAATAAGCCACGATCGGCTTTCGCTTCCTAATAAGAAAATTAATATAAAAACATTTACCATTTACCCTATAAAAGACTAACTCTAAACATTAATCTCAACTTACAAATTACACTTCCCTGATGCTAGCGGGGGAAAGCTTATTTCTCGTTGCATATCACGTTCAATGTATGTTTTAATTACCCTAGACAGTATATCTAAACGTTGGCATGAGAAAACTGTCTAAAAATGCCATGTACACTTTCATGTCTCTTTTAACCAACATGCATTAGCAATCCCATACACATCTGTACAAAGGTTATCTGAAAATACAAAACAAATAATATTATAAGAAGTGCTAAGAACACTTCCAAACGATAAACAAATCATTTGAAACGCCAATAACGGGCATTGTAATTTGACTCCGACTTGAGTATTACTCCAATATCCGGTAACTGATAAGAATATAAAATCGTTATAGATAACATGTTACGTAATAGAAGCACGGAAAAATCCAATAAGAAATAAAGGATACAAATTGGATTGCAGTCTCACCGTGTATCGGTGACAATAATGCATCCAGCTGCTTATTGAAATGCAATATGCTTCGTTCAATATGTAACTTCTAACACATCGATTCAAAATGAATTATGTGGCTTATACCTAGTTCAATCAGAATTCCCAATATCCTGCTTGACTTGGCCATGAATGGATTCAGCAAGACCTACGAAGAATGTCATATCAGATGAAATTTAAATTCACGAAGAGAATATACTCCGTCGAATAAAATTCCTATAAGCAGCTAAAGTCCACTTGAAAATAAAAAAAATATTTTGAATTGAATAACATCTTAGGTACGTTTCTATCCAAATATCTACAATTAAATGTAAAATCCTAAAAACAAAAGTGTGTATTTTATCATAAGAAATTAGGGACTGCACGCAAACCTAATGTCCAAAATAAATGATATTTGGAAATTCAGGATACACCCGTTTTCTTGTTAGCATTTTAAGCCTAGCCTTGTATTTTTAGTAATGTTTTCATTTTATGACTCATAGAATGCTAGAGCTGTCCAATGACGGGGCTTGAGAATAGTAACATCAACAATACTAAAATTAATAAAATTCTAGTCCAAGTGAACATAAGTCTCAGATTTATATTCCTGAATTCCACCATTCCCGAACTACTACATCAGAATGAATGGCACACCGAATGTTGTCCAACGAAGTTGGAGATTTTTTTTTTTCATGGAAATCAATACATTTCAGGGTCTGTCCGGCCACAAAATTCAGCGAAATATCTAGTTGCTCCATGATACTTACGATATCCAATGGCAGTAAAAGAATATTTTAATTTCCTTTGAAAATAATTCCTTAGGACTTTTGTGATAGAGAAACCATGGACTCTTCAGCTTTTCAGAAAAAAATTAACTATAAGAACGTCATTCCATTAGTTATTGCAATAATATAAAAATTATGTTAATTCAATAGCAACTGCATATAATACAACCATGACAATCAGGCATCCTACAAGAGCACTTCTCAGTTATAAACAAGAAAAAAAAAAAACGTAAACTATATTACATGTTATATCTAAAACAAACTTTCAAGAATCACAAAAGAAAACGATCGGTATCACAGTATGTGTCATCTAAAAAAAAATCAACAAAAAATATAATTTCATAAAACTAAAAACCAGTCAACATTTCACACCAAAAGTTAACTAACTAAACAAGACAAATATCAGACACAACAAGTAGCTCTAAAACAATAAAACCTATGGCGAAAAACTAATATTTTATTATTTTTTGGAGGGGGGCAGATTAAAACTCGGGTGCTAATAAAATGATACTTGTCAAAGTAACATTTCGATAAGTATTGTCTGAAAAAAAGTAAAAAGTATTTGAAAATCCAAAACCATGTAAACAATAACATAAAACGTGTCTAACAAACTTCTTGAATCTTTTAAATACGAAGATGAGTGTTCTAGAAATACTTCATAGACAGAATCTGAAAAATAATGTCCTTTTATATCAACCCTAATTCATATTACAATTGGTGTTAAAAGATCAAATAAACCAGATCATACGCTTTACACAAATTTTAACAGGAACTTTAATAAAACATTAACTAAAAATATTCAACAACACTAAGACTATTCATAGTTCTTTGAATATACTCTGAGTATATTTAAAGGACCTTGCAGATATCCAAACAGATCTGGTATCAGATTCAAAATTACATTAAAAATTGAAGGAAAGGTCCATAGACCATGGCCACCCTTGGATTAATTCTTACCTTGATAAGAGTATTAACATCTGGCACACCATACTTCAATTAATTTAATTTAATCTATATGTATGTTGCATAAACTTTTTCATACTTCTGACCATTATTTGTATCAGATCTTCTGACATACAAATTCATTAGAAGACTTAAGAGAAGCACGGAACTCAGTCCTAATATACACAGCTGTTCCCATTGCTCTAGAAATGGCATCTGGTTTCAAAATTATTGGTTTCCTAAAACCTATAATAAGAAACTCAGACGAATGCTTCTTTTGATACACTTAAGCTCATGAACATAATAGAATATCATACTGTTTGGAGGCAACTGTAAAGACTAATATTACCATGTGGTCTACGAATACTGCAATACACCGGACGACACTGACTATGTCTGGGACGCACTTCTGCTGGCATTTGCTCAATATCTCCGGACAGAATAAGAATATACAAATAAAATAGTTTAAACATACATGAAAAGAACCTGAACAATAATTATAGGGGAAACAATATGTACACGACTATATACAACAAAAAATACAAGCCACACACTAAAAGACAAAAAGAATAAAATTGATCAACATGGTGAAGCCGACATACCATGCAAGTCTTAGTATCCTCTAGGATATCCACTTCAACTGAAGGAAGGACAGTAATTATAGTTTTGAACACGAATATGATAGCATAAGAAAAAAGATCTGAAATGGAAATGGCAACCTCTTGATAAACCACCAGACATTTTCAGCTCTTCTATTAAGCCTGCACAACATGTCGTACAAAAAAAAAAAAAAAAAAAAAAAAAAAAAAAAAAACACCAGAGGAAAGCGCCGATAGAATAGCGAGCCTGCTTACCATTACTATGAGTTTTTCTAACCTAACCAAGAGGAAAGTAAGCACTAAAATACTACCACAGCTAACTACTTGAGTGAGAAAAAGTGGTTTGGCTTGCTTGGTATTCTCAGGAGTATGAGAAGCGAGATTGTTTAAAGAATAGGCCAGACTATTCAGGCATGTGCAGGCAAAGGAAACATAAGCCGTAAGGGGGGATCCAATGCTGTACTATCTGGCTACTCAAAGGATCCAATAACTCTCTAGCATTAGTATCTCAATGTTGTGGTTGGTATCTTGGTCAACCTACTACCAAGTGATACTAATGATAAATTCACAGGCATTAAATATAAAAAACTATATTTTTATGTTCATCTTTCTATTCTCAAAAAAATCCTCACGCATTGAAGCTATAACAATACACTAAACATATTAGATTGATATATAGTGTGTATGTGTATATATATATATATATATATATATATATATATATATATATATATATATATATATATATATATATATATGAGAGAGAGAGAAAGATAGTATATATTGTTCGGACTTCACATATAATACCATGATCATAAGTGCATTCAAACACATTTAATCTAATACAACAGTTCTACTCTAAATGTTTACTTTATCATAAAGAAACTGGTGTATAAATACATAACCATTTGGTATCTGTAAAAAAAATTCCCTATTTTTTATTAACCAAGTAAAAATTATTCGAAACAATAATTTCAGCACTGGATCTTTTATAGATCACTTTTATCGCTGAGGAAACGAATAAGCAAAAGTAACAATTTTTTCGGGCCCAGCATACGACCAGAGGAATCTTTCTTATACCAGGAGTCACCCAAAATAGATTTACAACGAATTCCAGTCAAGATAAAATTCAACGAGCCTCTTAAAACACAAAAAAACATGGAAATGTAAAAAGCATCACTCCTAAAATATTTGAATTACTATTCTGGAATGGAGACACCTGCATACATTTTCAAATGGAATCGCGTCTAGCTGAGCCCGCTGGCACTCATGCATTTATTCCAACGGTCATAGGCTTACTGGAATCCGCCATTCCACTTTGGGGGGAATTCCTGGCTGTATCCTTGGGTCACTATGACAGACAAATACTGTCTAACCGGTAATACTTTATGGAATTCTATTGGGAATCCACGAAGCTAAAATAAATTTGAGTTACCAGAAAGAGCTTTCAATTGTCGTTAACTAAGATAATCCATTTAACAGATAAAATTGTCATAAACTTGTAACAGACTTATCCCCCCTCCCCCCCCCCCTCTCTCTCTCTTCTCTCTCTCTCTCTCTCTCTCTCTCTCTCTCTCTTCTCTCTCTCTCTCTCTCTCTCTCAAACGTAGACACCAATTCGTTTTAAACAATACCTTTCATCTGAAATTCAAAGTTTTATATGTTCAAGTAAAAATGTACATCCCAGGAGGTACGTTATTCAGCAGAGAGAGAGAGAGAGAGAGAGAGAGAGAGAGAGAGAGAGAGAGAGAGAGAGAGAAGAGAGGAGAGAGAGAGAGAGAGAGAGACATATCCAATTATCCATCGATCTATTTATTCTTAACTCCTTCCCATTTATTACCCACGTATATCTTAGTCCACTCCTAGAACATTTGGTGTCCATGTATCTATATCTACTTGTCTTTTATACTGTAAAAACTTATGATCTCTCATAGTTTAATTACGAATTTAATCTTCCCATACATTAATCAGGATATTTGTTATGATTCTCAAACAACACAAATGCAAAAAATCATTATCTTACCAAGTTTTTTCCTTACCCAAACCCGATCTCATTAAGGAAGTAAACACGTACATTATATATATATTTATATATATATAATATATGTATATATATACATATTATATATAGATAGATAGATATACAGACACACACACACACACACACACATATATATATATATATATATATATATATATATATATATATATATATAAAGACATACAGACATTATATATATATATATATATATATATATATATATATACACACATATATATATATATATATATATATATATATACATACACGTACATATATATATATATATATATATATATATATATATATATATATATATATATATATATATATATAATATATTAACTTCCTTAAACTTATCATTATACAATGCTTATTCTAGCCACTTTAAATCTACAGCCAAATTTTCACACTTCAATCTCCAACTTTTATCTTAACCTTTGTCTCAACCAAATAAGAATCGGATATACCTCCTGGTCTTCAATCTATATAGTTACCTATTTTGACAAACTTTTCTTCACTGTTTCCTCTCTTTCCCAAGTATTTTAATTATTTTTCTTTGGATATCGTGTATTTTCAATACTCGAGCTTCTCTCCAAACATTTCCACTAACACTATTCTCCAGTCCAAACTTTCGGCCCTAATCCAAAATTCCACTTTTAGTTTACCTACCATTGCATTGAAATCCCTTAGCACAGCCATCTTTTCATGATTTCCAAGCCAGGTACATTTTCATATAGTTGAATTATTTATCAAACCTAAGTTGAACTTACAATCAAAGAATTCTCGGACCAATTACTTATAACAGTCTAAGCAATTGAAGCCTAAAGTAATTGTAACTGATACTGCAATTCCATTCTGAATATTGTAATCACTCTAAAACTGGTCATCACACATTTCCTCTGTTAAGATCAGTAGATCCCTTACCCTGATTTGCCATCCGCTACATTTTTCCCCCGACTCCCATAAAAGCTAAAGAAAATATGATTTAAGCACAGCCCCAATAAAACAATCATTTCAAAATTCTCATGCGGCAAATGGATTGGGTCTAAGAATGTCAGTGATGTCGATGATGGTAATAACTAGGAAGCAATGAAGCCTCGGGTCTTAAAGAGCTTTTATCTTATATTCCATTACTCGCTTTAGTCTACACACGATATGCTATCTTTCCATTACATTACATTAATGAACAATAGTCAGCTGTATCTTTCCCTTACATTAACGAATTACATCCACGTCAAATAAACTTCAATAAAATAAAAAACGGAAAATCCATTAAACGCTATTATTCCGACATTTGCCAGTATGAGCGAACAACTCTTGATTAAACCCATTAAAGGAAGGAGAGAGAGAGAGAGAGAGAGAGAGAGAGAGAGAGAGAGAGAGAGAGAGAGAGAGAGAGTAAGAAGGTATGAAGGTAAGAAATAAACACACTCGCCCAGATAAACAGAGCGTAGTGTTAAAATAATTTTTTCCATCAGTTCAATTCACTGGATGTAAGCGGAACATTTCAAAATGAATTTCACGCCTTCCCGCTGCAATTGGTTTTGTCTCTCTTCGTTGTTGTCGACCAAAGCTTACAAAAACTAACCCCTTCTCCTTACCCTTCACTCGCAAATGCATTTAACAGGGCAAGTTATATGTAGTTCCACTTCAATAAAACATCCGTGTTCAAAGTACTGAATCCAAATTGTTCATTTTATATCAATTTCAAAATAACTTTAACCTCAAGTACTCAACGGATATTGACAATATAGATATTCCTTTTGCCATCTTTTTTTTCCTGTAATACTATTATTATCGCACAGAATAGCAGTTTATAACTTATTGAGACACCTTTGTTCTAAACTTTTTCATCTCATTATATATCATATCATATATATAACATCGTTACCAGCATCATTTTAACTAGGGAAACTTTGACATCTTTCTCATTTGCCCTATGTACTGAATGCATCATAACATTACGATTATGGTAAAAATACAAACTAATTCATCCTTTTGAACTGCAAGAATGATACACGTGTGACCTCAAACACACAGCAAATTTAATTCAGTGGTATGCTAAGGCGATCTAGCAAAGTTTCTTTTTACTTTGCCAAATTAAGAAATTATATAAATATTTCTAATCCGAGCACATCAAACATTATGCACAGTAACTAGAATATTCCTTTTCCATTAGGACAGAAAATCACCGTGTCAAGCATAAATCAATCCAGGATTTTCTGGGGCAAGTAAAAAGTCGTAGTCATTTCTTCTAATGCATATTAAGAAATATATAATCTATATGTAGTCGATGCAATAGGGAATAACTCTCCTCTTCTAACCAACAATATTTCCACAACACTAAACTAATCACTCATGTAAATATTTTTGAGAAAGATTCTTTACTTGTACATCTGAAGAAAAAGAATTGCTTCAATAAAGAGACGTGGGAAGATCAAAGCGGCAGCAAATCCACTCATGTGTTCATCAGCGAATTGCTTTTCGAGATAAAAGAAGCAATACGAATACAGGGGAGGAGGAAGAGGAGTAGAAGTAAAGGTTCGGATCTGTAAGAGGAGGAAAAGAAGAGACAGAAACAGGAGGAGGAGGAGGAGGAGGAGGAGGAGGAGGAGGAGGTATATACGCTGGCGAATACTCAATTTCAGGAACGCAGGAAGAGGTGAAACTTGGGCATGAGAATAAAGAAAAAGAAGTTTAAGAATGAGGAAAATGGTAAACATAAGTAACGATAAAGGTAATCATAACAATGAGCTGAGTACGCGTCTATAGTAAACGATAAGGAGATGGGACATATTCATAAACTATGGATTAAAATTTGTTTGCTTGTCGTTCACACAAATTAGTAAATACACACACTAGTTCATGGACTACAACCGTCACATAAAATGAAATATGTAATTCTGTCTAACCTTCGACCTTTGATCTATATATCCCCTTCCTCGCTACAAACAAATATTGAGAGAGAGAGAGGAGAGAGAGAGGAGAGAGAGAGAGAGAGAGAGAGAGAGAGAGAGAAAGAGAGAGAGAGAATACAAGAAATTCTGTATTACTAGTAAATGATTAATAAAATACGAAATGTATGCTCTCATACTGTCAAAAAAAAAAAAAAACCCGCTGCCTACCTCATCAGATCAATCAACAAAAAAATCTTCCCAAAATGCCAGTCAGATTCTGAAAAAAATTAAAAGGCTTTTTATCCACGAATACTAATTAAAGCCTTTCAAAACACCATGGGAAAAGGAGGCAATATGTGCCTGTCAGGCTTTCATCATTAAATTTTATGTCTAAACAAATAGCTCTCTCTCTCTCTCTCTCTCTCTCTCTCTCTCTCTCTCTCTCTCTCTCTCTCTCTCTCTCTCTCTCTCGTATGCTCTCTCGTTATCGGCTTTATCGACCATTATTCTTTTATGAAATGATGTATCATATGGCGTAAATATAATGGACCTTTCGCATGCTTTATTTTATGACCAAGCAAATGTTTACACAAGGTCAAAGAATATACTTTGTTAGCACAATGAAATATATTAGACACTTCGCTAGAGAAGCATTATTGAACAAATGTATCATAAGTCAAAGGGAGTAGGACTAAGTGTGATCACGACACCATTAGAATGATCACCAGCATATATATATATATATATATATATATATATATTATATATATATATATATATATATATATATATATATATATATATATATAAATATATGTATGTATATATGTATATTATATATATATATATATAAATTTATATATATATTTATATAATTTATATATATATATATATATATATATATATATATATATATATATATATATATATATAATATAATTTAAAATATATATATAATACATAATATATATATAACATATAACATAGGAGAGCAGCGCAGTGCAGAAAGCAAATAAGAGAACACACGAATAAACTATAAATAAAAAATTTAAATAGTTATAAAAGGAATTAAGATTAATACTAACGTTAAATAGAAGTTATATATAGACTACGAAATGAGAAATGTCATCCCATCGTGTGGTAGGGGAGTAACAATACTACCACAGTACGTCCAGTGTGTCGTAAAAAGCGACTAACGGGGCAGCTACTGCCTTACTTTTTGGCAAAAGGATAGGCACACTGCCAGTAACGGTGGAAATTGATGCCGACCAGGTGGACCATTTAGTCAAAGGTTAGGCCTGCCGCTTATGACTATGGTTGATGACAGCACGGGCATGCGTTCGTAAAAACCCTGCGCCAAATCATTAACTATTCCACATGCTATTAGAAATATGGATTGTATAAGGAAAACGACCCCTAATGTAGGGATGACGATGGGTGAGACGTAGAAATGAGATGTGTCATCATGTTTAACAATAAAGTATTTGCAATAAGTTTGATATTCTGAAGTTCCATTGATTCAATTACAAGGTTAGGGAGGTCATTCCACAATCTGATTACAGTGGAATAAAACTTCTAAAATACTGTGAAGTATTGATCGTTATGATGGTGAAGGCAAGCCTGTTGGAAATAACTGTATACCTAGTAATACATGTTGGATGATAGTCTGGAAAGATCTGAGTGTAAAAGATTGTCTGAATAAAGAAAAGTATTAAACAAAATTATTAAAAAAAACTTATTATCACCAAGCTCAACTTTTTCAGAGGTGGTCCGATTAAATTCGGGTACAAAAAATGATATTCATATCAAGGATAAATAAAACATATAAAATATAATAGAAAAATATATTAGGAAATAAAAATCTGTGATGATTAAAATCTAAGTCTTATCTGTAAAACCTGTTTTTATAAAACTTTTAAATTTTTTATAAAATAGGAAGGTGTCCTCATAAACATTATCATATAAGGATTATAATACTGAATGCCTTTAAGTGGAATTGTATGCCTTCTGAATATAAAAAAAAAAAAAAATGGCAACTGTGATTTGCGTTCGTTGAAAAACCTTTACGCATATAATTTTCCTAGTGTGAGAGTCCAAAATAGATCGCTCTGATTGCGTACCAAATTGCAAAGCTGTTAAAATGTTATTACGACATAAACAGCAATTCAGTCTATAATTTTCCATTTTTCAGTAATTTTCAGAAACAATTGGTTAATGAAATTGGTCCTTAATTGTTTGGAATACTGTGATATTTTACTGGCTTAGCTACTGATATTATCATTCCTGGTTTCAATGCCTTTGGAAGTAGGTGCTTGGTCCAGAGATAATTACAATATTCTAATCGATAAGTCTTTGTCACAGGGGCTAGATTTCTCATCAAAACCAAATCTTTATCATCTTTAACAGGGGGCATTGAACTACAATTTGGTTATGCAAATTCCAGATCCTCTTTGGTAATTTTTTTTTTATTGCAATAGATATCTTTCATTGTACCAAATTTAAAGTAACAGGTGCTTCTCTTCTTTTGAAGGATCGAAAGTGGGCATCCACATGATCAATAATACTTATGCTTTAAATATTACGCTCAGTAATATTTGAGATGGCCTGTGTATCATGAATAAGTGGGCTATAATGCAATAATGCATGTCTTAAAGGTCTGCTATTGTAACTATTATATTATCTAAATTTCTGATACACCTTCTGCATTGAAGTGCTTTCTGATATACTGGACATACATTTAGAAGTGACCATATTACAATACGGTTTCAGTACACTAATATCTGTTGCTATACCAGACAGCTTATTAATAATTGCATTAGGAGACAAGTACATGAATTTCCGAATATTTTATTCAAAATTTCTATTTTTCTTCCAATTGCTTGCTTTTCGTGTATCGACTGGGTTATCGTATTTGACCACCAGGGGACAGAGGGTTTCATTGGTCTGGCATAAGTCAAAGGCACAGACTTGTCAGGGGTTTGTGTGATAAACTTACAAAGAAATCATTTGTTTGATTGATTGATTTAATGTTTTCTGGCATCCTGACATCTATGGTCACTGACGCCGATATCATGTATTACAAACAAAGAATAAAAGAATATTCAATTAACCATAAAAGCAAAGATGTCATTATAAAAGTTGAATAGCTTTCAGAAGACCTGCTTCTGAAGTAAAGCTAAAAATACCGATAGCATGCTACGACACATCATGTCCCAAGAATCTTGGCAAGGATGAACTTGCCGTTCTCACCTCGAGCCTCAAAAAGATATCTATTTCGTTGGGTACTTTAAGTGTCGCATTCGGTCAACCAAACTGTCGTCACAATATGGTTGGTATTGGCCAGTTAGCAGAAATTCATGCGTCAACCAAGTGTGACCAATGCAGATATGACATAGTCGTCTCCTACTTTCAGAGCATCATAGTATACTTCCAAGGGGATAAAACATTCGTTATTTCTCTCATCTTATTTCCAACTAAACTATCCCAATGCTGCTGCCAATTATTAGAAATCAAATTCTTAGTGCTGGGTAAATAATCATCTCAGAGAATGGGATACCTTCTTGGTAACAACTCAGCTGCACCATTCTTTGCCAGTAAATCTGCCTTCTCGTTTCCAGATACACCTATATGTGCCAGAACTCAGCAACATCAAACTGTTATACCTCTCGGTCCAATAATAAAAAGCCAATCTAAAATCTTTAAAACTAAAGGTCACTGGAATTAAAAACTTCTAAAGGTTGAAGGACACTCCTTGCATCACCAAAAACATCAAAATTACCCACCTCCTTCAACGCTATTTTCTCAATAGAGGTTAGTATGCTATATAGTTCGGCAGTAAATATGTATGCTGTTAAAGGAAGTGCACCTCTACAATTAAAAGCATTACTATATACTCCAAATCGAACGCCATCACCAGATTTGGAGCCATCAGTATACAGTAAATAAAAGTCGATTTTCTATGTTCTGCAACATATTCCATAAAAACAGGCCTGGCTTCTAAGTCAGTCATATTCTTTTTAAAACCAATAAAATATTTACAAAAATGTGTATCTGATAATTTCCAAGGAGACGTTGATGGTATCTTAAATGGAAGACCTTTGCTTCTAATTATATCAAGACTGGGTATCAATTGTTTCACCCAAAAACCATAAGGTTGAGGAGATTTTGGGTGCAACTCATAGTATGTTGAGTGCCTTACAAGGCTTTCAATCTGATAGGCTAAAGAATTAAGAAGTCTTTGCAAACCAATTGATTGATTGATTTAAAGTTTTTCTGGCATCCTGACATCTAATACCAAACAATAGAGGACTTTGGGTAGAGATCCAAAGTTAATTCTCCAGCATCAGCAAGGAGGCTTGGGATAGCCGAAGTTCTAAAGGCTCCAATGGCGAATCTGATACTAGTATGATGTATAAAATCTAAAATATTTAGTCAAGTTGGGGTGGCTGAGGAGTATATTTTACACCCATAACTAATTTTCTAAAAAAATTAAGGACTTGTATAACTTTAATATAGTTTTACGGTCTGCCCCCATGAGATACCTTTTCATTACCACTGGATGGGGAGGATGCAAACTTAGTAGGCAGCCATATTTGCGTCTTATTATTATCAATTATTTACTATTAATTATTTATTATCAATTATCAATTATTTATTATCTATTATTCATCCCTTATCATTTATTATTATTATTATCATTACTATTATCATTATTATTACTAGCTAAGCTAGAACCTTAGTTAGAAAAGCAAACTGCTATAAGCCCGAGGGCTCCATCAGGGAAAAATAGCCCAGTGAGGAAACGAAATCTGGAAATAAATAAATTACAAGGGAAGTAATGAGCAATTAAAATTAAATTATTTAAGGGCAGTAACAACATTAGATAAATCCTTTATATATAAACTAAAAAAAAAGAAAAAAAAAAGAAAGAGAAATAAGATAGAATAGTGAGCCTGACTGGTTCGGGTATGACTCGAGAAATTTCTTTCACATTCCTTTTGAGATCAGTGTCCTTGGACAAAGTCAAATACAGAGTGCATCATTTTGGATAATGTATAACTTTACATGGCTACACGGCCCAGGAACATCTTTATTCCTAACTTTATTGAAGTTAGTTTTAGCCTTCAAAGAGTCAGGAAAAGTAACATAGCTCTCAAAATTCTCTTAGTAATGTGAAAGTTTTAATTATATTCTTTCAATTTTCCCAAAATGTTTTAAAAGGCTATACAATATTTCCCGAATACTTTTGAACTCTTGGGGTCCTGCGAGATGGAATAAAAAGTTCCCGTATAGTAACATTGAACCAATAAATATTGGCGGAATGACCCTTTTTATTGTCGAAATCAACAGAATTGTCCTTACTCCAACTAAGCAGAAGTCATCAATAGTTGCGGATTCGCCATTTGATCCAGGGGTAGGACAAACAAATTGCTCATACATTTTTTTTGGAGGGGGAATGAATAATAATAAAAATTAATGAAATATATGGAAAAAATAGTTTAAGGGAAAGAAAATTTTAGAATGTGACATCCTAAAGAGACTCCACTAGCCTTTCATGGAATTAATTGTTCCATCAATGAAACCTGTGAAAGCAGACACTCAAATGTCCACTCCCTACCCTACTGTGATGGGACGATACCACTGATTAAAGTAGCTAAGTGTAAGCCAAAAACACTTGATGGAACGAAGAACAATTTAAGAATACAATCATCACCGATTTAATCATAATGGTAGGCAAACCAGAGAGAATGCTGAGAATCCTGTCACTAAAAACCAGCCAACCCCTGGATTCTGAGGGTCAGATTCCTGCACGAGATAGTTCCGCATATCAATAGGGTATTGACTGATTGATTGATTGATATGAGGTTTTCTGGCATCCTGACATCTAAAGTCATTGACGCCGATATCGTTTATTGTAAATAACCAAAATTAATAAAATATTCAATTAAAACAATAAAAGCAAAGGTGTCATTTTAAAAGTTAAAAATCTTTCAGAAGACGTGCTTCTGAAATAAAGCTAAAAATACCACTAGTATGTTAGGACACATCATGTCCAAGAATCTTGGCAAGAATGAACCTGCCATCCTCACCTCGAGCCTCAAACAGATATTTATGTCTTTCACTACTGTGTGTGGGGCATTCGGTCAACAAATCCCTCACTGTCAATGGTACCAAGCAGTTGTCGCAATATGGTCGATGTTGGCCAGCCTGCAAAAACTAGTGTATCAACCGAGAGTGACCAATGCAGAGACGACGAAGAGTAATCTACCACATTTGGGGCATCTCGTTATACCTTCGAGGAGATATAGCATTACTTATTTCTCTCAACTTATTATCAAGTAAACCATCCCAATGTCGTTGCCAATTATTATTAATAAAATTCCTAACTGTAGGTAAAAAATCATTACTGGGAATGGGATACCTTCTTTGTAGCAACTCAGCTGCAGCATACGTGGCCAGTGAATCTGCCTTCTCATTTCCAGACACATCTACATATGCAGGAACCCAACAAAATCAAACTGTTATACATTTCATACCAATAATTAAGAGCCACTCTAAAATCTTTAAAACTAGAGGACACTTCTTGCATCACTAAAAATGGTAAAATTGCCTTCGTCTTGTAACGCTATTTTCTCGATAGGGGTCAGTATGCCATATAGTTTTACCATAAATATGGAAGCTGTTAGAAGTGCACCTCTACAATTAAAAGGATTTCTATATACTGGAAATCCAACGCCAGCATCGGATTTGGAGCCATCAGTATATATAAAAGTCGATTCCTTATGTTCTGCAACATGTTCCATAACAAGAGACCTGGCTTCTATGTCAGTCATATTCTAAAAGATACCTCTGGTAATTTTCATGGAGGAGTTCGTGATACTTTAAATGGGATCACCTTAGTTCTACCTGTTTCAAGACTATCAGTTGTTTCAACCGAAAACCGTAAGGTTGAGGGGATTTTGGGTGCATCTCAAAGTATGTTGTGTGCTTTACAAAGCTTGCAGGCTGACAGACTAAAGAATTACGAAGCCTTTGCAACCTAAACCAATACCGAATGATAGAAGACTTTCGGTAAAGGTCTAACAGTAATTCTCCAGAGTCAACAAGGAGGCTTGAATTGGGGAAAGTTCTAAATGCTTCTGTTGCCAATCTGATACCAGTATGGTGTATAGAATCTAAAATATTTAGTCGACTTGGGCTGGCTGAGGAATATATCTCACACCCATAACTAATTTTTGAAAAAATGAAAGCCTTGTATAACTTTAAAATAGTTTTGCGGTCTGCATCCCCCATGATGTATGGGACAAAACTTTTAACAGCTTCATGGCATCAAAACATTTAGCTTTTAATGCTTTTAAGTGAGGAACACATGACAACCTACAATCAAATATCAAGCCTAAAATCCTTGCTTCACTTGCATATGGAATCTGATGACCTTTAATGTACATATCAAGGTCTGGGTGTACTCCCTGAATATGACAGAAATTGACAACAGTAGTTTTGCTTATCAAAAACTTGAGCCCATTCATATCAACCATATGAAGAATTTTGTCAATTGCAAGTTGTGGTTTTCTCTCAACCATTACCATTCAACTCCAGCAAATGATATGGAGAGATAATCTACAAATAGTGTTGTGAGAATATCACGAGGAATGACAGAAGATATCAAATTAATTGCAAGTGTAAATAGGGTAACACTTACCACACTACCCTGGGGAACTTCTCCTTCCAGACATTTTCTCTTCGATAGAGTTTCTCCCACTCTCACTTGAAAAAATCTCTGTGAAATTAATGATTAAATGAACAATGGTAGCTCTCCTCGTAATCCAAAATTATGAATGGTTTTAAGTATACCATATCTCCATGTAGTATCATATGCTTCTTCAAGATAAAAAAAACTGTTACATGTTGCTGTTTTGAAGCAAAGGCTTGAAAAATAGAGGACTAAAGTCGTATGAACACATCAGTTGAGTGTATTTTTCTAAATCCACACTGGATAGGTGATAAAATACTCTTCTTTTAAAGGTACCATATAAGTCTTTCATTGACCATCTTCTCCATGATCTTGCATAAACAAGATGTTAATGCAATTGGGCGATAGTTTGCAGCTAATAACTTATCCTTAACAGGTTTTAAAAAGGCTAAATTAATGGCTAATTCCTAAACACTTGGATAACTATGATCATGCCATATACTGTTAATAATAATTAAAATAAAAAACTTGATATTAACAGGTACATGTTTAACCCTGGATAGGTACGGTGGGTCGTTCGCGACCCCGAGCGTCAAAAAAAAACAGGTTTTTCTCACGTGACTCAGCCCCGTGACTGAATTTGTGGGTGATCGACCTGCAGGAGGTGTCTCCCCTACACGCTCTAGTAGTGTCCAGATGTGCATTGCTGTAGCTGTACTCCTTCCCCGATTTCTGAGACGAGTCGGGGTCGTTCGCGACCGAGTTTACCCTTCTAAGGTAGTTTGCATAATTATCAAAGTTATTACGTATTATGAAATTGTCGTAGAATGGTGCAACTTGTATAGGTTATCAGTTGTGGAAAGTCTTGGTGGATTGTTTGGCTACCATGTGCATGATTTTTTTTTTTAGTTAAAATGTCGTTCATCACCACGAGGACCATTTTACCGCGATTGCCCCTTTTTCATTTTTTTTCATTTTTTTGCCAAGTCATTTTTCCGTAAGATATTGCCAAATAGTGTCGTAAAACTTTTGCTTGTTTAGTGTTGGAAAGTGTGTCTAGATGATCTGGCTACCCATGCATGACTTTGTTTTTGTCAGATACGACGTAGTTATTGGTATATTGGGTATTTAACTGCGGTTACCAATTTCTGTTTTTTTTCAATATTTGTAAAAATTACTACGTAGTAAGGAATTGCCGTATATTATTCATTTTTTTTTCATGTTTATGTGTTAGAAAGTGTGCCTTGATGGTTGGGCTAACACGTGCATGTCTTTTTTTTTATCTGAGATGCCGTATATTAGAATGTCGGGCATTTTACCGCGAGTACCCCTTTTTCATTTTTTTTCATTTTTTTGCAAAGTCATTTTTCCGTAAGATATTGCGAAATAGTGTCGTAAAACTTTTGCTTTTTTAGTGTTGGAAAGTGTGTTTAGATGATCTGGCTACCCATGCATGATTTTGTTTTTGTCAGATACGACGTAGTTATTGGTATATTGGGTATTTAACTGCGGTTGCCAATTTCTGTTTTTTTTTTCAATATTTGTAAAAATTTACTACGTAGTAAGGAATTGCCGTATATTATTGATTTTTTTTTCATGTTTATGTGTTAGAAAGTGTGCCTTGATGGTTGGGCTAACACGTGCATGTCTTTTTTTTTATCTGAGATGCCGTATATTAGAATGTTGGGCATTTTTCCGCGAGTGCCCCTTTTTATATTTGTTTTGCATTTTTTTGCTTAGTCATGTTACCGTAAGGAATTGGCAAGTAGTGTCGCAAAACTTATATTTTTATAGTGTTGGAAAGTGTTTCTATATGATCTGGCTACCCATGCCTATCTTTTTTTTAGCCAGATATGGAGTATATATAGGTATGTGTTCGATTTTCCGGTGATTGCCATTTTTTCGTTTTTTCCCAATTCTTTCAAAATTACTACGTACTAAGGAACTATCACAGAGTAATGATTCCTCTAGATGTTTATTTGTCGGAAAATTTTGTTTACTTTTTTTTTGATTGAATATCATCAAATTTTTTTAGCTAAAATATTATATTGTTTTACATTTTTTTTTCGATTTTATTTCCCTTCAAAAAAATTTTTTTGGGTCAGAATTTTAATTTTATAGTCGTAAAATAATCGACAATTATCCAGCAACCCACATACAATTTTTATGCATATCCAATAATAATTAGATTAGTAAATAACACCTTGAAATTGACATACCCTTCTTACATTTCAAGTGGCAGATTAGGGAGTCTGAGTCAGTGTGGTTGGCGGCCATTTTGTGGACATATCCGAAGCGTAAGCTGCCCTATCTATATATATTCTTGTTCCCTATAGAATTTGTGATATTTTGGTATATTTTTACCTGCATAAATATCATATTATATATTAAATATATGTATTTTTTTACGAAATTTCTAAGTACTCAAAAAATTACCTTTAGATATGGCCCCTGATATAAATGTAATTTACAAAATAATGAAGATTTTTTTACATATTTCTATTTTAGGATAACATATGTTTATTCCCTAAAAAAATTAGCCACTTCCTATTTCATTTGGGTACCCAAAAAAATTCATGAAATTTGGACAAATTTTTTTGGCCAAAAAAAGTTACCCTTTTTTTCTCATTTCAGATCTTCACCTCCATGGGTCTGACTTCATCCAAAATACATCAAGATGTGTCCTAAACATTCAAGAATCAATTCCTAAAAGGATTTGTGTATATATGTATAAACTTTTTTTTTATGAATTTTTATGTCAGGTCTTTTTTTTTTTCTACTTAATTTTTTAAAATATTTATAATAAATAGTTTTTCTGCAGATGAGTAGTATTTATCTTTACAGTTGTTTTAAGCATTCATTGAAGTTTTTTTTGGCAAAAGAAAAAAGGAGGTTACTGCAAAAACTGATTTTTCAAGAATTTTTTTTGGCGTCGGGGTCGTTCGCGTCCGAGTATACCCTTAAAGGGGTGTCCGAGGAGCGTACCTATCCAGGGTTAATCATTGCATATGGAATTCCATCAGGTCTTGGGGCTGGATCATTACATGTAGCTAGTGCGGAATCAAATACTCTTACAGTAAAAGGAGAATTGCATGACTCTTCCCTTCCTCTTGCAAAATTTAAAAATTTCTTTTCTTCAATACTCATATACTGGTAACCAGGAGCTGCTTCACACTTGCAAGATACATTTGAGAAATGATCAGCCAGGGCATTCCTAACCTCAGTTGCTCCGGTCATATACTGTCCATTAACCTTCAACACTGGTGGTGGGGGTTTGGGGTGAATTTGCCGGCTATCTTTTTTACTTTTTTCCACACAGAAGATGGTGGTGTTCTACTGTTAATGGAGGATACAAAAGACACCCAAGACTGGTGCCTAGCTTCTTTCATGGCATGACGGGGACTGTGATCTACTTTTCTTGTATATAATTAAATTCTCCTCGGTACAGCATCTGCGCAATCGAGTTAAAAGACATTCTTGTGGCTCTGTGCAGGGCAGTTAGTTCTGAAGACCACCATGGGACTGGTCGTTGTTTGAATATCACTGTTGTTTTGGGTATTGAATTGACTCCTGCTGTATGGAGGGTTCCATTCAGCAAACCTATGGCATAATAAATATTCTCAAACTGCTCTGCATTCCCTTCAATTTCTCTTAGCTCATGAAATCTATCCCAGTCTGCCTTGTCAAGATTCCATCGTGGCAATCTCTGTAAAGGTGGACCATTATTGGTGTTTATAATGATTGGTGTATGATCACTAGTATGCCAATCAACTAATGACAAGGTACCTGTCTGAACATGGAAAAGCGTGGGCTCTCCCGTATTAAGTAGTCCCACATCTTCATTTTCCATAATTGATGATATAATGTTGCCACTTCTGTTTGCTAAAATATAGCTCCATAAAGGATGTCTACTTTTAAAATACCCCAACAAGAGAAAAGGCTGAGGGAGTTCTTGGATCACCTCTACTAAATCATTATGTATGATGCTGTCATTAGGAGGAAAACAGAGAGAAAATGGTGTATTTTCTCCCTACGTCAATTTGTACACCCACTGCCTGCAGAGGGGTACAGATAAACAAGGATATTTGTGGAATATATCGGCGAACGTATGTAAGACTTCCGTCATGGCTCCCTGTTTGATGATCATATGGTGTCCTCTAGTTAACATACTCTCGAGGACATGGAGTGTTAGCTTCAAGCTTGCTTTCCTGTAGACATACAACTATAGGGGAGTACTCATGAATGAGGAGATCAAGCCCTTAAATCCTGACAATTCCATTGCAAAATGGAGGAGAGTATTTGCCCCTAAAACCCAGACAATTCCATTGCAAAATGGAGGAGAAAACTATGTATTATTTTCTGGAAGACATCTTGGATGAGGTCTTCCCATTGAAAGCTTTTGAATCAACAATATTTTCCGTAGGTTTCTTAAGTGTGGGTCTTGATAAGTTCGGTTTTACATTAGCCCTAATTCTTTAGGGGGATGGTGGACCTCAACTTCAATTTTTGATTGATTTAAATAGTTTTCTTGTTGATCTGAAAAATCAACAGACAAAACATATCTATTTCATGTCATAACTTTGGATTTTTTAATGGATGGTGGCGAGATAGATGGAGGTCTCTCTTTCTTCCTATTAACAGGTGGTGAATTATCATGTTTTGGTGTTATCCCCACTACAGGTGCACCTGATAACTCTGTTTTATGTGAAACCTCCATCAAATCAGGCAAGGATATAGCCTGAGGGAGGTTAGTATTATCCTTTGGAATGGGGGACAAAGGTTTAATGGAGGCGAGCAAAGCCTTAGGAGATGACTTTCTTGCCCTATCATGAAGAATTTTATCAGAAGGTGGCAAATTTAGTTTTTGTGGAATATTGGCAGTAAAAGGTGGGTTGGATATCTCCTGCCTCGTTTTTCCTCCTGATTTAACTGCCTATGCAAAACTTGTTGATTTACTCAATAGTCTCTTGACAAGCACCACACTTATGTGTTCCATACTGGATTTATTGAGGGCAGCCTCTTCTAACTTGTATTGCTGGCAGCTACTATCAGTAGATTTATGATTCAAATTGCAGTTTGAACAATTGGCCTCTAGTGTACATTCTCCATGGTAAACATTGGAGCAAGTACTACACTCTTTTTCATTCTTGCAAACTTTAGAAGGATGCCCATATCTAAAGCAATTAAAACATTGCAGTGGCTTCTGTTTAAAAGTTCTAACTTTAATCCATTAATTTTCTATGTAAATGTGGCAAGGCACATCAGCATCCTGGAAAGTCAGGATAATCATTGATGTTCCAGGGACTTTATGCACTTTCCACACAGTTAAAGGACACATGGTTAGTATCTCCTCCTCCGTAAATTCATACGTCCCTATTGAAAACTACTCCCCTTCCATAACTGAAGATTAGATGGGGTTTCCCATCCAACTTTATGTCATCGTTCTGTCTTTAAATTGCAAAGTATATCAGATTGTGTTTCTGATTTGGCACTTATGAGGAAACTGTTCTTTCTAAAATGAGATATCTCCTGGTGTGATGGTACCTATTTTCTTTTGAAGAAATTTGCATATTTTAAAATAATTTCCTGTACTCCTTTTTGACTAAGCAATAAGCCAATTTGGTGGTTTTGGCTTTCTCTGGGAGGGTACAATCACCTCTATATCTCTGTCAATCCAATCTGAAGGATTGTATATATCTAAATCCTTAGGAACACAATCACGAAGAGCACCCTTGATACTCAAATTGTGTATTTTAATGTTCTCAATGTAAGTGATTGCATTAAATGCTTCCTTATGATTATTAAATGATATCCATGAATTCCATTTGTCCTTGTCAAGTATCATTCTAATTTCTTTAATATCATAACATTGAAATATTTTGTACATGACATTGTAATTAGTTTCTATTGGAATTTGGGTGACCTGAAGGATTTGCAGTTTCCCCATGTTACCCAAATTACTTCGTTTTTGAGCACCCGTAGAATGGCCCTTTAGAGTTTCCAAGTTGTCAACAGAAGGGTTGGTTAGTAAAGTAGAAGCAAGTCGGGTTATTCACATCTTATTGGAGGCTTCAGCGGGGACAAGTTTGCTATTAAAGAGGGGCTGCCTCTCTTTAGGTGGTACACCTCCAATGCCTGGCATCACCCATTACCCATAAATATGGGTGACTTAAAACCGGATCACTAGAGCCAGACTCTTAACAGACTAAGTCTGCACCTAATGGGGTCTGCCAGAGGGTGATGGCGTCTAAATTTGTACAGGTTGAGATGGTATGTCATCCATCCCACCCTGTGACAAATCCAAAGAAGCCGTCAAACCAAAGTCATACAAGCCGAAGTCGTCGACATATTCATGCCCAAGAGGAAGAGATGGGAAAATAAAAAAGTAATCAAAAGAAGAACAGAAACTGCTGACTAATTTAGTAGGATCAACAATTGGGCTCACAAGGTCCAGTGGGAAAGCAGTTTCCACTGTTCATCAGAGTCCAGCTGCTTAGAAGGTAGTAGGTTGGCCAGGGCACCAGCCGCCCGTTGAGATACTACCGCTAGAGAGTTAGGGGGTCCTTTGACTGGCCAGACAGTACCATATTGGATCCTTCTCTCTGGTTACGGTTCTTTCCCTTTGCCTACACAGACACCGAATAGTCTGGCCTATTCGTTACAGATTCTCCTCTGTCCTCATACACCTGACAACACTGAGATTACTAAACAATTCTTCTTCACCTAAGGGGTTAACTACGGCAATGTAATTATTCAGTGGCTACTTTCCTCTTGGTAAGGGTAGAAGAGACTCTTTAGCTATGGTAAGCAGCTCTTCTAGGAGAAGGACACTCCAAAATCAAACCATTGTTCTCTAGTCTTGGGTAGTGCTATAGCCTCTGTACCATGGCCTTCCACTGTCTTGGGTTAGAGTTCTCTTGCTTGAGGGTACACTCAGGCACACTGTTGTATCTAGTTTCTCTTTCTCTTGTTTTGTTGAAGTTTTTATTGTTTATATAGGAAATATTTATTTAAATGTTGTTACTATTCTTAAAATATTTTATTTTTCCTTGTTTCCTTTCCTCACTGAGCTATTTTCCCTGTTGGGGCCCCTGGGCTTATAGCATCTTGCTTTTCCAACTAGGGTTGTAGCTTAGCATTTAATAATAATAATAATAATAATATCCCTAAGCCCCATCCTCGTCAAGACTTAAACATCTGGGGGGGGTCAATAGGGTATATTGACACTCCTTTGGTCCAAACATTATCAGGTAGTTGACAACTTGGTAGCACCACCAAAGCTCACACAATTTTCCTGTTTCTTTCTCTACAAGCATGTCCATATTTGGGGTCATTGTAATGATTCTTCAACACGTTCTTCCATTTCCTTTGGTCCAGTGCATCTTTCTCGCTCAATCCCAGCTCCCTCATATCTCTCTTCACAGTCAATCCATCACAATTTTGGTCTACCTAAGCTTCTCCAATCTGGTAGTCCCATATCCATTATCTTCCTTATCAAATGGTATTCTTCTCCTCTCTCTATGTGTCCATACCATCTCATGTCTACTTTCTCTCACCTTGGTTGAAAATGGTATTATTTTGAGTGTCACTAACATGTTTGTTCTTAACTTTATCCTTTCTAATAAGTCCACATGGCCACCACAACATCCTCAATTCAGTAGACATCACAGAAAATTCTGGTAATAGATTGTATACAGTTCTTCCACTGGCAGTAGACACTTCATTGTGGTTGCATTTCAACATCGTCATATACCTGCTAAATAAACAACATAGCATAGTTTCTTCGCTGTCTTTTCTCCCCTTCTGTTCGATAATATTTTCATCTGTCATGTCCTCAATCTTGTCATTTGTAGTATTTTCCTGACATTGCCTTATATTCCAGGTAAATTATAGAAGTATTTGACCATCTTGGAACACAAATTCTTCCTGCAGATATTGAAGGTCTGGGGCTGTAACTCGTCCATCACTCCTTTAATAAAAGCAATGGCATCAGCGACACTGAAAACCGAGGTGTCCATTACATTTATGAAGGTCAACATCTACACCCATTCTTATCTTCTAAAAGATTTATTAAGTGTAGATTCAGGTTTACTAAACAGGTTCAATTGAACACGGTAAAACCTGAATGTAATTGGAGCAAGAAAAAATTAGTAAGACGCCTACCTTGGCATAGAAAAGGAGTTTCAGTCCTATAAACTACGTATAGGATTTATATATATATATATATATATATATATATATATATATATATATATATATATATATATATATATATATATATATATATATATATATATATATATATATATATATATATATATATATATATATATATATAAAATCCATATAAATCTTTGGATAAAGTTCGTACACCATTATTTTCATTTTTGTTGAGAATAGGAGGCTTTTAAACACTCAGGGATGCTTTGATATAAAGATTTGCGTTGAGTAGCAGAAATTTCACACGCACAGTGTATACTCTCATCTCCCATAGTGATGTATTGATGCCCACCAGCATTGCCAATTACAAGCAACGCATTGAACAGCAAACCTTCATCTCAAAAGCAAAGCATTCAATAACCATTGCTTGAACAGAATAGCAGTGACCCGAGCTTAGGTCCATCAAGGAACACTGGTTCTCAAAGCTAAAAATTATGTCCGGCTTCATTATGATGCCAACCACTATACCACAAAGAACTCAAGACAGCTAATCCTTCATACTTTGAAACGGGGTGCCTACTTTTTATTTTGTGGATCTAAGTTCTACTAAGCACTTTTTTCACATAGCTTTTTCATCCCAGATACTAGTTCACACTTTTCATAATTTTCAAATTATATCTCCTTTTCAATTTATTCCCTTACTTGCTACCCCGAGTTGTATTTCTGTACCAGGATCTCAATTCACGCTGCTGTAAAAATCTTTATGCAAGCTCAATGTGGAAATCTATTGGTAACATTTTATTCACGTCCTCTACCCCTAGATGCTAGCGCTTTCCTATCTTCACTAAATCTTCGTTATGTACCATCGTGGAGACTTTACAATGAAACTTCAGCTAACGTCTTCTTTTTCTCAATTACATAGAAATTTTTCATAGCTAACGTCATCATTCTCTTTCGGAATTAAATAGAGATTTTGCAACTTACCTACACAGCATGACACCTGAGAGGGTTAACACTAACTATATTTAAAACGCATTTACAGTGGAAACCATGTTTTCACAATAGACAATGATATACTGTAGGTAGAATGCTTTTGTAATATATAAACGGATAATGTTATAATAGTTACAAGATGCGGCATAAGACTGAGGATGGTATGGGGCAGTGCCCGTAGTTTGATGCTGGGCACAACCGAGAACTCATCATTCATGCTGTATTACCGTAGTGGCTAAATTTATGAATTAACAGATAACTAAGAAATAATATACCAAATGGATTATCTTTAGCATAGCCTGAGCCAGATTTTCGATCGACAACAAAAGTAAGGTGAGAAATATAACAAAAGCACGGCGGTACAACTCGGCCGAAAAAAAATTATCATACCATTTATCAATAACCGAATTATTTTTAAATTATATTCTATAAGGGAATCAATATTAAACTAAAATAATGTTACCAACAACATATTCAATTTTTCAGTCCTCGTTAAAAAAGTCATGGCTCGATGAATCGATGAATCAAGATCATCAAAGGGATGGAGATTTTAACAGTCCAATGAATCAAAATTGATATAAAGTTGTTTCTTTCTCCATGAACTTCCTCGTCAGCAATCGTAGTTAATCTTAGAAGAGAGAGAGAGAGAGAGAGAGAGAGAGAGAGAGAGAGAGAGAGAGAGAGAGAGAGAGAGAGAGAGAGAGAGAGCGAGCTATTGTATATCACTTTTTTCCTTGGCAAACAATGACAAACATACACCAGAATCGCTAATTCTGTTGAGTTTCCAAATATCCAGGGAAAAAATATTTCCCGGAAACAACACAACAATGAAATCCCAAGAAATGCCGAAAGAAGAACGAAAAAAAAAATTATGGGGGAGCTTGGAATGGGGAGAAAACAGGCAAACGAAAGAAAAAGGATGGGGGGGGAGATGAAACCATCTTATTCAGGAAAAGGAGTGAATATAAAAGAGGTTCACCTTGGTTTCCAGGAACCTTCATCTCCCAAGACGACCGACTGGAAAAGTAGCCTAGGGCAGTGACATCATCATCCAGCCAAAGAACTAGGTCAAGTCTTGAAGGATTTGCTTTTATGCCTCTTCGACCTGATTCTTTCGCACGATTTAATTTCGTTACGCTTTATGAATAGTGAATGCATACGAAAAATACATGCTTATCTCATATGATAATCGAACTGAAATTATTGATCACAGATTATACTCTTAAAATGTTTTGATGTTAAACAGGCCGAGATAAGCTTCTCTATACTTTATATATGAAAGATCTATTATACCGCTGTTACTGTTCTCAAAATATCTTATATATATTTTTCACTACTTCTCTAGTAGTTTTTTTTTTTCGAACAGTTATTTTTCCTTGGAGCCTTTGGGCATATAGCATCCTGCTTTTTCAACTAGGGTTATAGCTTAACTAATAATAATAATAATAATAATAATAATAATAATAATATTAATAATAATAATTCCATATACACTAAACTCGCTATGTTAAAGGGGAAGATGTTTTTACAGGACGCTAATATGCCTAGCATTTGAATTCCTACTAATCGGTAAAAATTACAGAATAGCACATGAAGTTGATACACTAAACATCATTGATAGGCCAGAATATACGTAACCTCTTCCTAGAAGAAAAAAGTGCGGACTTAAAGCGAGAAACTTCCTCGGAGAATGGAAAAAAAAACCGTAAGCAAGCTTGCCTAACTCCGAGGAAAAATGCCAGTAAAACACACAAATTCCAAGCCATCCAATACTCGAAGGCTTATTTATTTCTGATACCAACTTCACATGCGTAAATATGTATTTCAACGAAAATGAACAGTAAAGCAACCAATTCTA
>NC_090748.1:73924564-73929564 GCF_036898095.1 Palaemon carinicauda
AAAAAAATTTTCATTTAACATCAATACTTTACTTTCATTAGGAAAAGTTGCTTTAGCAATCCCTTCATAGAATCCCAGCATAGCTTCCATGAAAACCCACGTCTCTTACGAATATTCTACTTATACCCTGCTACCTTTCTTGCTTCAAGTAATCTCTCACACCCCATTACACACGCGCACACGCGTGCGAACGTGTACAAATGCGCGTATGTATGTATGTATATATATATGTATGTGTATGTATATATATGTATGTGTATGTATATATATGTATGTATATATATATATATATATATATATATATATATATATATATCAGCTCCTGTTAGTTCACTGCAGGACAGATGACTCAGACATGTCCTTCCACTCGCGTCTGTTCACGGTCTTTCTATAGCATTCTGTACCCGCAAATTCTGTGTATACACACACACACACACACACACACATATATATATATATATATATATATATATGTGTGTGTGTGTGTGTGTAAAATATATATATATATACATAGATCTATATTATATATATACACAAAATATATATACACATATACAATATATATATACATACATATATATATATATATATACACACATATATATATACACACATATATATATGTATATATATATGTATATATATATATATATATATATACATATATATATATATATATATATACATGTGTGTTTGCGCGTGTTATATACAAAATATATCACGTAAACGTTCTGAACGTGGCTCCCGTAGGAATAAAATATCCCAGACCCCCAAAAGAAGCATTTGCATAAAAATTCCAAAACTTTCCCGAATTGCATGAATTTCTCCCCCAACTCATCTTTCTGTCAAAACTTTGTGACGAAAAATGAATATAATAAACAGAAGCCGCGTACGATCCACCATAAAACGAAAAGCTGGAAACAAAATTGTTCTTTAAATATTTGTAATTGGATTAAGAGAATGTAAAAGAAGAAAAAAAAAAAAGTCTTGCTTATGATGATATTCAAGTCATTATTATACGGTATATATATCTTATATGAATAATCTGGTTATGTAATCATAAATTCTTAAATTGCTCTATATAAGATAAGTTGCATAGTCAGGGAAAAAAATAAAACATTAAATAGGAAATACAATCACACCAAAGAACACACATGGGAAACAACACAATACATTTGTAAGTAACTTTTAGCTATAGGAATATAAACACAAACTGAAAAGAAAATATTGAAACTAGCTTGAATAGAGAAATGCATAAGAGGCAAACGCTTATATTCCAGGGAAAAGGATTATTGATAAAAAAACGGTTTATGAACAAAAGGAAAACTAAAAGCAATACACTATGCCCTTTCACACCATGGATTTATTAGGTAACTTTTCATGAAAAAGAAATCCGATTAAATAGAGCCAGCTTTATGCCTTGCCAAAAATTAAGACGACGCTGTTTTCTACTAACTTAAAACCTCTAACATATATTGATGGCTCTCTTGTAAATGCTCTTTGCATTAAAGTTGACGTCACAGTACTTACTGCACATACATACATACACACACATACACACACACACACACATATATATATATATATATATATATATATATATACACACACATTAGAAAGGCCACCCGTACTAGGTTGCTTTGCTGAGTGATCAGACGAAAATCTCCCACCATCACCAGCACCAATCTTCAGTTTGTAGCATGGTGATGAAAACTAGCCAAAACCCAAACATTAATACCGCAATCCCGTCTCTGTCCCCAGTCCCCAGCAGCAGTGGAACAACTGCCTAAGTGGGCGGGCAGCTACATTCCACTCTGTACTAAAACCTTTGGAAACTGAACCTTGCAACATACAACGTCAGGACCCTGTCTAGGAAAGATCTTGCTGTTACTATAGAAGATCTGAATGAAGTAAATCAGGATATAATAAGATTGAGTGAAATTTGAATTGTGCATATATTTTGCTTCAGAGGATATGGAAGGAACAAAGAATAGGTTTTCTCATTGATAAAAATCTTGCAGATTAAATAGCAGAATTTTGTAGTACTAGTAATACAACAGCAGGATTAACTATCAAAACTAAATAATAAGTACGAACTGAAGATCATTCACACGTATGCACCAACAACATCCCATACAGGGGAAGAAATAGAAACTTTTTATGAAGATCTGGAGATATCTATGAAAAAAAGGCCAAGAATCAATTTACATTTTGGGGGGAGATTTTAATGCTAAAGTAGGTCAGAAGAAGAGAGGAGAATCAGCAGTAGGTAAATTTGCAGTAGGCACAAGGAATGACAGAGGAGTCATGCTTGTAGAATTTGCTGAAAGAAACAATCTTAAAATCATGAACACCTTCTTTTATAAAAAAAGAACACAGAAAATGGACATGGAGAAGGCCAAATTAAAAACGAAAAATTAGATAGCTTTTAATCTCGGTGAAAAAAGTTAATTTAGTTAAAGATGTAAGTGTATTACAAATTCAAGTCAAGCGATCATAGAAATGTGAGAAGCAAAATTTGTTTAGATCTAAGGAGAGAGTCAAAGTCAAAGTCTTTATTTCCATTATTACAATGGTTATTCTTTTGTTAAAACAAAAAACTATATATTAAAACAATAAGTTATATATAAGTTCCATTTCTAATGGATAGCTTTACATAAAAGATACATAATACTTAAAATATAAAATAGTATTACTTTAAGAACCTATACACACTGAGAGGGTGTAATTTGCTCTTTCAGATTAAAATTTTCAATAAATTAGTATCATTCATAAATTAAGGAAAATAGCGACTTCAATCAGATGAACATAAAATTTCATAAAATTAAAAACTCATAAAACATCGGTGATAAAAATGAAGAGAAAAAAATAAATCCATCTTATTCACAGTGTTTGTTTAAAAGATAATCTTTAAGTTTCCCTTTAAAAACGTTAGCACTTGAACAGTCCCTAAGATTTTGAGGGAGCTTGTTCCAGGCTGATGGGCTCCTTATTACCATAGAGCGTGATCCGAAGTCAGTTCGGTATCTTTGTATATATAAGTTATTATTTTGCCTAGTTGAGGCATCCCTGCAATTACCGACGTTTAAAAAATCATATAACCAGCTTGGGTATTCCTTTTTTAGAACTTTAAAAACAAAAACACAAATTTCATAGATATATTGATTTCTTAATTTTAACCATTGTAGTTGTTTGAGGACTGGGGTGATGTGATCATATTTTCTAACCCCCCCCTACCGCGACCCGAGCAGCAAAATTTACAAGTTTCTGGGCTTTTTCTAAGTATACGTCGTTAGTCCCTCCCCAGATTTTAATACAATAACTTACTATACTTAACGCTAGGCTTTGAACTATTATTATTCTAGTCGAGTTATCAAAATGATCTTTTATTCTATTAATATACATCAAGATACCGCTCACTTTTCTACTTATTTCATCAATGTGATGATTAAATGTCATACATTTGTCCATATACAAACCTAGATTTTTTACATAATTGCTAGTCTTTACCTCTTCACCATCGCATCTAATTGTTATATTATTGTCAATCTTGCTCATGTATTGTGAAGTACCTATAAACATGCATTGCGTTTTACTGGCATTCATTAGCAATCCTTTCCTTAAGAAGTATTTTTTCATTTCTAGTAAAATAAATTCTGCCCTTTCAATTAACTCCTCCAAGTTTTCTAGCGAATCAGAGAGCAAAACTTGGGAGTCATCCGCATACTGAATTAAAAAGCAGTCCTTTATATATTTGGCCATATCATTAACGTATATCAAAAATAATATTGGGCCCAGCACAGACCCTTGAGGTACACCATATTCAACTTTCTCTAACCTCGATTTGGCATTGCCTAGTCTAACAGCTTGAGAACGATCTTGCAAGTAATCACCCAACCAAAAAGTATCAATATGGTGTTCTTTGTATGCTTTCAACAACTCTGTATGGTTCACGCTATCGAAAGCTTTTGAAAGATCACATAAAATTAATAGGGAAATATTCTTATTGTCAATATTCTTATATATTTCATCTGTCAACCTCATGAGCGCAGTCTCTGTGGATAAGCCTCTACGAAAACCATGCTGTGTATTAGATAACAGTTTGTTTTCTTCGAGATGTTCCATAAGCTGTTCAGCTACGATTTTTCTATAACTTTAGACAGGACTGGTAAGATAGAAACGGGTCTAAAATTGCCTGGGTCATCTTTATCTCCGTTTTTATGAAAGGGGTTAACTAAAGGATGTTTCCAAACAGATGGGTACACACCAGTTACTATGGACGTATTGATAATGATCGTAACATAAAAAGCAATAATTAAAAGGGAATCCTTTAAAAAACGAGTGGGAATGCCATCTACTCCAAACGCATTATTGTTGCTCAAATTTTTAATCGTTAATATTACTTTTTCCAGTCACAGGCTGTGGTCTGAATAGGTAAATAGTATTGTCGACCTCTAATTGGGTAGTTTGCAGGTTTAGTGTGTTATATTTACAGAGAATTTCTTGTGTTTTCTTGTATGTATTCTTTCCAACATTGGCAAAAAAAATATTAAACTGGTCTGCTTTAGTTTCTGGATTGTCAAATTCGACTTTAACATTTCTTCTATTAGGTACCATAGTATTTATTATTCTCCAAGTGTCTTTCATAGATTTACTTTTCCTGACTTCATCTTTAAAGTACAAAGCTCTAGCCACCGGTATATTAGCGCTTACTTCTTTCTTCTTTTCTTTATATTCAGTGTTTAGAGAGAGAGAGAGAGAGAGAGAGAGAGAGAGAGAGAGAGAGAGAGAGAGAGAGAGAGAGAGAGAGAGAGAGAGAGAGAAAATTAATTTTAAGAAAAAATAAACACTCGTCTAATAAGAGAAACGCTGACGAGTTTAGTTTAGCAATACGAAAAAGGGTATTCCCAGCTACATGATGAATTGGAAGCCAGGTAGAGAAGAAATTAAGAGTAATTTAACAAAATTTGAATTGGAATCTGCACAAAAGATAGGTGGAA
>NC_090748.1:73934564-73944564 GCF_036898095.1 Palaemon carinicauda
CACGGGTTAGTAAAGAGTAAGAAGCCAGGAAAAACTGATGGAATTGCTTCCTTGACAAAATCACTGAGGAACCATAGTAGTTGTTGAACTAAGGTTAAACTGGAATGGGCTGGAGGTTAAGTTTTCAATCAAAGACTATCCAATTAGTGATTTGGGTACTAAAAGATAATATGTAGCAATAAACAAAAAAAAATTGCCTTCATCCCAAATGACACTGAGGTGTGTTTCCCATGCTGATATCATCAGAAATTTGAAGAACAACAACATAAATCTAAATAACAAAATACCTTTGAACTCAGTCTAGACAATACATGAAATAATTTATCTAAAACGAAAAACTACCACTTCTATATATACTACAAACAATAAGGCTTCTACCATGGAAACAGTTTTAACACGCCGGATGAATACTAATGTAAAGATAAAGATCAAATTTACAATTAAAAAAACTATAACGACAATAATATATTTCCAATAAATTTCCTCTTCAATACAACACCGGTTGGAGAGAGAGCATATAAACAATAGAAAAATAAACAAAGCATTTAGAATAAAGCATCAACAGATTGCAATGATTCTAAGAAACTTTGAAAGCAAACCTGAACTATCATTAGTATACACCATCGCTTTACAAAGGTACATAGAACTGTAAAGCATAGAACAATGTTCTACCTAGGAAACACTGCAGAATAAATGTCTGCAAGTAAACGGAACCTGGATACATCTAAATTAGAAATAAGAAGAGTACAACAATTGAAATATCAAGAACATGAGTAAATGTTCCAGATAACAGGCATTGCTTTATTCAAGAGAACGTTGAAAGTTTAAAAAAAACCATCAATCATGATTTGATGTACAGTATTGGGGAAAATGGTACCATAAAAATACGCACACGATATACCGACAAAAGACACAAAATAATAAAATGAAACAGAGACCAAGCTAACATTTGCAATGGTATGGAAAGAAATAATCATGGGAGAAACAGAGAAGGTAAAACCATTAAATGGTCAACATACAAAGAATTAACCCACAAAAGATTAGTTACAACTCCAACCGAAGCATAAATGCTCTCTTCCAGAACCAAATTAGGAATGGCAAAGAGATGAAATTTATCAATGTTGAAAGAGGACGTATAAACAAAAAGATGTGTTAAACTATTGGGACTATGGAAGAACAAAGCTTTTGAAGCCTATTCTCAAGATACTAAAAAGTTTAACTGAAGGAAGATTGGGAGAGTTGATTGATATATATCAGCAGCAACTTGGATTCTGAAAGGAAAGAGCTCAGTGGATGCTATCTTTATAGCAAAAGAAGTCCAAGACTAAGTATCTAAAAGAAAACACAAAAATTTACATATGTTGTGAGACTTGAAAAGGTGTAAGAGATTAGTCTATTGGTGTTTGATAAAGAAGGAGTACTAAAGAAGTTGGTAAGGTTAGTTTAGATGAAATATTGGGGCAAGAACTACTGAACAGATAAGATATGTGGAGGCCGAGGCACTCTGTGGAGGTTAGCCTCCATCAGGAATCTGCTCCAAGACCAATCCTGTTCCTTGCCATCATAGACAATGTCATCAGAATTAGGGAACAACGAAGAACTCCGGGAACTGATGTTTGGTTGATGATTTAGCAGACAGAAGAATAACAGCAAGCAATTTTTTAGGTAAAAAATGGAGCCATAGAAAGTAAAGGATTGAAGGAGAACACTGAAAATAGCAAGCAAGTAGGAGAGAAGGACATTAAGTAAATATTCAATTGGAAGATGGTACGGTACTCAAACAGAACGAGTTTAACTACTTGGGATCAATAACATCTAAGGAAGGCGGTTCTAAGAAAGCAGTAAGTGTGAAAGAAGCATCTAGGAAATGCTAGAGGGGCAATTTGAGTTGTTATACACAAGAAAATGCCGTTAAGACTCAAAATGAAGATCAATAATACAGTTATCGGCCCTGTGCAAATATGTGGCTGAAACCTGGACACTTAAGAGGAACGAGGAAGGACTGTTGGAAAGACCTGAGATGAAGAAAGTAAGATGGATTGCTGAAAGATCACTACTGGAAATGAGTGGGTGTCAGGATATAAGATTATCATCATTACTAAAATGAAGAGATTAACAAGCCTAATGAGTCAAGCTCGACTCTTTCAGAGCTGGCCCAATTAAATTCATCATCTTCATCAGTTATATATCACAAACTTCTAAATCAATACTTCATTCATCATTTCATTCTTCACGCTTCTTAGTCCTATGTCTTCTAGTGCCTTGTGGAGCCCAGTTAAAAGTTTGGTGAACTAATCTCTCTTGGGGAGTGCGAAGAGCATGCCCAAACCATCTTCATCTAACCCTCACAATGATCTTATTTACATATGGCATTTGAGTAATCTCTTACAATTTAATTTCTAATTATGTCCTGCCAATTAACTCTCAATATTCTTCTGAGGACTTTGTTCTCAAACATACAAAATCTGTTGGATATTGTTCCATTGTTAAACCACGACTCTCGTCTATTCAGTAACACTGTCTCACTATGCTGATATATAGCCTGATTTTTATATGTAATTTCAGGCGATTTGATTTCAAAATTTTACTTGACCTACCCAATCTGTTTTTTTTTTTTTTTTTTTTTTTTTTTTTTTTTGCTTAATCTTTCATTAAACTCCAATTCTAAAGACCCTGTATTAGAGATCATCGTTCCTAAATATCTAAATTATTCTACCCCATTAATCCTTTCTCCTTTAAATGACATTTCATCTTCCATTGCATATTCCGTTCTCATCATTTCTGTCTTTCTTCTATTTATCTTCAGCCCAACCTCATGTGATATTTCATGTATTCTGGTGAAAAAAAAAATTGCAAATCTTGTGTTTTCCTAATAAGGACATCATCAGCATATTCTAGGTCAGCTATTTCCTGTTACCAATAGACTCCAATCCTTCACCATATCCAAATGTTCTATGCATTACAAAATCCATGTGGAGGATAAACAACATAAGTGACATCACACTCCCTTGAAGTAATCCACTGTTCACTGGAAATTCATTTGATAGGATTCAACTAACATCAACTTTGCACTTGCTATGCTTATGAACAGACTTAATCGAATTTACATATTTAAGAGGAACTCCATAATGCAGGATTCTCCACAAAATTGGCCGGTGCACACTATCAAAGGCGTTTTCTTAGTCCACAAATCCCATCAATATTGAATTTCTAGATTCTACACATTGCAGTATGACATGTTTTAAAATGAAAATGTGGTCAGTACAACTTCTACCTTTTCTATATCCTCCTTGTCCATCTCTAAGCTTTTCATCAAATTTAATTCAGGAAGAAAAATAGATATAAATGGATAAAATAAAATATTTGTTAAATGTAATGGATAAATAAAAAGAAATCATGAAATAAAAAACTGCAATAAATTAATTCAAATCTTATCTATAAAACTTATGCTTCTTAAAAACTTTATATCCTAAAATGAGAAATTATCATTCCAATAACAGGTCAATAAAACTTAATTATCAGCAAAACATGAATTCCTCTTTTAAAAAGTTTAAACTTTAAAAATGTATTTTGAGTTATAATACAGTCACACTCATTGAACAGGGGAACTACTTCACGAGATGAACACATCAAATACCCAAGAGTCAGTTTTGTATGACCTACACGCACTCTTGATAAAATTACTTGTCCTCCTTTCTTTTTGTACTGATGATTCCCACAGAAAAACAATAGGCTTTATTTCTTTTAACTTATTTTCAGTATATTCCTTATTCCACTAAGCTTGCCATTATGTAGCTATGAAATGATTGTAGAGGTATAATATTTCACAGGTAGTTAAAAAGATTGTATTGGTATGTCGCTTAATGATTGAGCTGTAGCATCCCCTTCTTCATTACCTAAAACCGCATCATGGGCAGGAGTCCAAGATATTTCTTTATTTACCCCTCGGGAATTGAACCTGTCAAAGAGCACTTTTATTTTAATACCAAATGATTTATATGAGTGTAACCCTTAAGGGCTTCTATGGCACTTCTTGAATCAGTATAAATCACAAACTTATGATTTTCTCTATCTTCAACAGTTTTAATAATATCAATTGCTAATATAATGACTGAGTTTGGATGTAAATATCGATGCTTAACTGGGTAATGAGAGCAGACTAATAGCGTCTGGGGACACTGCACCACAGCCAGCACCCATTGAAGAATTCGAGCCATCAGTATAACAACATAATACAGTCCTTTCCTTTGAATATATTCCAAGGCATATTGCTTGTGATGACTAGGAGTATAACTATATTTCTTTGACAATTAATAAAGCCGAGCGCATATTTTTGTTCTCTTTAAGGTCCTTGGCGGAGGAAAGAGATGGTTGAATAATGATCATTCTGATGTTTGTAGATTTTAAAAGCATATTTGCTCTTACTGGGAATGGTGGTTCACGGCTGTTTATAAATGTCACTAAGGTTGAATAGCTTCTTTGTTGGAGAATTATTGGACATGATCTTTATTACACTTTGCATGGTTACAAAATCTAGATGTAGGGACAAGGGTGGTTTCAAACTTTCATATAGCACCGATATATTTTGGTAAGATCTAAAGGTTCAACTGCATTGTCTTAGACCTCGAGTGTGAATTGGATCTAAAGACTACAAAGTAGCTTAGATCCTGAGCCATCTATTGGGCTACCATAATCTGTTCTCGATAAAACAAATGCTTTATAATTCATCAGTCAAATTAATCACTTTCTACCCCATATAGTATTAAACAACTTTTTCATTAGATTTAGAGCATTATTATATTTGTATTTGATGAAAGATAAACGAGGTTTCCAACCGAGGCGAGTATCAAAAATGAATCCCAAAAATATTACCTTATCTTGGAATTGGACTGAGTGTTGCCTATTGCTTTTGTTCAGCTGAAAGTCTGCAAATAAATAATACAGTCCAATCTTCCATTTTTCGAATGGAGTTGTTTAAAATTCTCTGTAGCTGACGAAGACTGCTTGTCGAGTAGTATAATGCAAAGTTGTCCATGTAAAGGCTACTTTGCACTTCCTTGAGCATTTGAGCGACTATATTATTAATTGCTAATGCAAAGAGTCCTATCTAGAGGTTAGATACTAACAGAAAGGCGAGGTGAATGTGACTGACTCTATTTAATAGGATAAAGAGCTTATATACACACAGTTGAAAGCAACAATGGCACAATACTTCAGTCAATGTGAAAAATGTGATGGCAAGCTCAAACAGCTTTTTTTTTTCATTATCAGTGCGGGATAGAGTGAAAGATAATGAAAGTAATAGCATTGCAGTGTATGAGCGTGTATAAAACGTGTAGTATATAACTCACCCTAAAAAAGAGAAACATACATGTGTACTACAGAGGCGAACTGGAGGTGGGTCATCTTGCAGGAGATAGGCAGATTTTAAGCAATCAATGGAGACCCAGTCTTCTCTGCCACGAATGTTTATTAAGAAAGCCTTCGGTATGGGTCACTCCGGGGTCACCAATTGTCACAAGGTAGCTGTTAGGTACTAATAACTAGGTGAAGTGAATGTAAGTGACTTTATTCAACAAGATAACCAGCTTATATACAAATCAGTACGGGAGAGAGCAAGAGATAAAAAAAAAGCAATAGCACTGCAGTGTATGAGTGCTTATGAAACTTGAAACTTGTGCGGTACACGCCCCCTCCACCCTAAAAAAAGACACGTGAAATAGGGCACCCTACCCTATAGAGGCAAACTGTAGTTGGGTCATCTTGCAAGAGATACAAAGGATTCGGGCGATCAATGGAAACCCAGTCTTCTTTGCCACGAATGTTGATTAAGAAAGCCCTCGCTTCGTAACGGATAACGAGGAAATGGCCCAGATAGGGGGGCATCAGCAGTGGCTTGCTAAAGTCGGAGCGCACGAAGACATGTATTGCAGTGTTAATCTTTCGGTATAGGTCACTAATTGTTGCAAGGTAGCTGTTAGGTACCAATAGAGAGGCGAGGTAAGTGACGAGATAACGAGCTTATATACACGCAGTTGATGGCAAAAATGGCACAAAGGTTCAAACAATGTGAAACATGTAATGGCAAGCTTAAACAGGTTTTTCTATTATGAGTGCGGGATAAAGCAAGAGAGAGAGAGAGAGAGAGAGAGAGAGAGAGAGAGAGAGAGAGAGAGAGAGAGAGAGAGAGAGAGAGAGAGCAATGGCATTACAGTGCATGAGTTTACATGAAACACGTGCAGTACAGTCCCACTTGAAACACTACCTTGAGATCACTCTAGGTTGTAAGTTTTGGAATAAACATTCGAAGAATGAGTGGTATAAGTAATGTTAAAAGATATGGCTATGGAAGCTCGTCTGAGATAATATGGCAATGTAATAAGATGGGAGAAAGTGGAACCAATCAAGAGAGCTAGAACATACCAGTGAAGGGGAGTAGTGTGGGGACTAGAGAATCAAAGGTGGATGTGATGAGGAGGGATATGGGTGGGTTGGGATTGGGGTAAGATGCAATGGATAGAAATAGATGGAGAATGAAGACTCGAATGGCCAACCCTGTTATACAGTAGGACTAATATGGTCCAAAGAAGAATAAAAAGTAGACACATTTATTTCATATTTGGGGTTACGACCTGGAACATACCATATGCATTGAGCTAAACTAAACAAATAGAGTGGACATAGAGAGAGGGTGGTACGGAACGCAGTTTCATGATCGGTTTTCTTTTACAAAAGAAAATTATCGTTTTATACAGCATAAAATAATTTCAGATTAGTAAAATAGACATCGCAGTATACGTATCACTTTTAGTTCGTTCGAGCGAAAAAAAAATTTGGGTTTCATGCTCGATACCATGACAACTACTACATGAGGGCGTCTGACGTGCTTTTATCAAAATATCTTACTACCCATTCTTGCTCTAATATTGCAGTGGCTTTCCTTTAGTTTAACCATCAACCACAAAAACGTAATTCTTTTTCCCGATACCATCAAATTAAATATTCTGACTATATGATTCTAATTTGGTAGCAGAACACGGTAAAATGGTTACCTATACCTACAAGATAATCATTATTAGTGGTAATTTATTTGGGGGGAAAATGCATTGATTCCCTCAAACACGTTCAATCAAATGATGAACGAAATTCAATGGCCGATTCATACTCCAAGTTCGAATTTATTTCTGTTCTGGAAACATCCAAACATTTTCATTATATGAGCGGCATTATTGGGAAGAAAAACTTCACATTCAAGTCATTTCATTTTGGTAAAGCAGATGTTAATCTAAACAAAAATCTATGCTATTTTGCCCATGCCGAACATCAGAGAATGTATAAATTTGCTGAAAGCGATTTGCCCATTTTTTTAACTTCTCCAGTTATTGACTCCAGTTACTGAAGTGATGAGTCTACTTGTAATCCATTTGAAAGGCATATGAATAGGTTACTCTTTTATTAATCAAGGGAAAAAATATAAGATGAAGATAACTACAATAGCAACGACAATAAAAGGCAATAGCAACGACAATAAAAGGTTTACAAAATCCATACAAGAATACACTACGTGATGAATATATAAAGATGAGGAGTCCCTTAGAATAATAATTAATAATATTATTACGATCACGTGTAAAGGTAATTCTTTGAGTTCATTACACCTAAAAACAAGGTATTCATGAAAAAAAAATATCCCTCTTACTTATGAACAGTAGTAAACTGGAGTGGGAGGGGGGGGGTGGACAAAAGATATTTAAACAATTTAGATTATAAGAGAGTTGCAAACATTAGGAGGTAATCAACATGGTTAAAAGTTTTTGCATACAAAATCATGTAACACGCATATATACTGTATAGTACATGTAAACATAGATATAGAAATACATATATGTAAAAGTACAAGTGTGTGTGTGTGTGTATTATATATATATATATATATATATATATATATATATATATATATATATATATATGTGTGTGTGTGTGTGTGTGTGTGTATGCATATATAATATACATATATATATATATATATATATATATATATATATATATATATATATATATATAATATATATATATATAAATATATATTACACAATTTATATATACATAAATACGAATGCGTTTCCGCATCAACCATCAATTGTTCAAGTGCTTTATACGCTTATCATACATTGATTATGCCAGAGTCTTCCATTGAGATGTCTTGAGGTAAAACAGCGCTTAGTTATGAAACACACCACAATTACCCCACAATGCAAAGGCTACGAAAAGGGTTGGTAGACGCCGCATTTGATCAAAGACTAAGGCTCAGTCTACCAAGCTGTAAATGGGTATTGCACAACCATCTGCTATTAACCAAGAAAACGAAGTAGGACTAACAATCCCACCTTTATTCTAAAGGCATTCTTAGAAATCGGAAGGCTGAACTCTTCTAGTGTCAACTCCAGCCTGGCGTTAAGAGATGTGGATCAAATATATATCTATAGCATAACATTGAGCACATGATTTATATTCTAATTACTGTTTACTAATGAAGACTTCATCTATTTAGGAGGCCTATCAAAAATACTTAATGATGAAAAACTTGTATATATATCTATAGCCTAATAATAAGCACATGATTTATATTTCAATTACAGTTTACTAATGAAGGCTTCCTCTATTTGGGAGGCCTATCAAAAATACTTAATGATGAAAAACTTGAATATATATCTATAGCCTAATATTAAGCACATGATTTATATTTTATTTACTGTTTACTAATGAAGGCTTCATCTATTTGGGAGGCCTATCAAAAATACTTAATGATGAAAAACTTGAATATATATCTATAGCATAATATTGAGCACACGATTTATATTTTAATTACTGTTTACTAATGAAGGCTTCATCTATTTGGGAGGCCTATCAAAAATACTTAATGATGAAAAACTTGGACAGGCAGTAAAGAACTAATAAGTGTGGACTAAGCTACGAGAGAGATTTCAACATTTGGCTATATCATAAATATCTAAAATGCTTTAAAATCAAAGCAGGTACAGACGACATGTATATATCACAATTTCAAAATATTCTATACAGATGCTGCTCAAATATCAAACAGGAATAACCAGGGAACTCAGCAAGTTATAAAAAAAACCTTTCTCTTCGGAAATACTTCTCTTAACAGAGACATCCACCACATATTCCCCCCGCCCGGCCTCCCAAAAAAATGCGCTTATCTATTCTTATATCTGAATAATTGCCATTGGAAATAACGCATTATTACTTTATTTCTGTCTCCATGTTCATGAAGAATAATTACCATTTCACGCCTTTATGCAAATCAAATTACACTGCGAATTCAACTACTAAAATGAGAAGGTAATTTAATTTGAAAATATACAGCGTGTAATTAAATTGGTCAAGCTTCCCTAACGAATTATTCAAATTGCTTTGAGCATGTGGTCTTCCCTGTCACATAAGCCCCCAACCCTCCCCTTCTCTTTCTCTCTGTCTAAAGATAAAATTAATATCTCAAGATCCAACCGAAATATTTGCATAAAAATGCCAAAAGTTTTGCGTGAATTGCGCAAATTTTTCCAATTTACCTTACGAGCCAAAAACTTACTGGGAAAGAAGGAAAAACGTTCGTAAAATAAAGATCTTATTTTATCCACATAAATTCCACGAACCCTTCGGTAATTGGGAGTTTTTTTTTTTTTCAATATTCATAATCCATTAAAAATTTCTCACTAGGAAAAAATAGGCAAATGAGATTTTACGACAATTCTATCAGAATATATTTTATCAAACACCCAAGTACCTAGCATCGACTTGCAATTATGAGAGAGAGAGAGAGAGAGAGAGAGAGAGAGAGAGAGAGAGAGAGAGAGAGAGAGAGAGAGAGAGAGAGAGAGAGATCTTTGACTATCTGAGGTCAAGGATAGAAAGGACACTGTCTAATTTGAATGCGAGAACGACATGGATAAAGTGCTACAACATTCATACTTCAGCAGGA
>NC_090748.1:73949564-74112064 GCF_036898095.1 Palaemon carinicauda
GCCTGCCTATCCGTCCCACCTGCCATCAGATACCTATGAATATAATGTGTGCACCCTATACGTAAAGGTGTTAAAACAATACTAGATCTTCTGTGCACCTGTAAATGCGACCATGGTTGGACAGAAGGCCTAATTGACTTTAATTTAAAATTAATATTTAAATTAGACCAGTGGGCCTCCCATTGGTCTCTACAATAAAACCTGATACTACTTTTAAAATCGGAAACTGAGCCACCCATGTTGGAAATATGATTGAGCCTAGTTGCAGCCTTAGCTGCAACGTCAGCTCGCACATTTCCTACAATTCCAGCATGTGACGGAACCCAGCAAAACTTAACTGTAAAATGTTTTCTATTTACTAAAATATAAAACCAATCCTGTATCTCTTGCACCAAATGATGGCAAGAGACTAAACTTCTTAATGCTAATAAAACACTCAATGAGTCGGTAAAAATGTATTAGAAGAATTATTATAAAAAAAATTACTTTCAAAGCAGTCAAAATTGCCAACAGTTCTGCCGTAAAAATAGAGGAACTTGACGGAAGCCTATTTTCAATTATATTTTCAGTTGTCACTACAGAGCAACTCATACCAACAGAACTCTTGGAACCATCTGTATAAATGTGATAAGCATCATCATGCTCAGAAGCATGATATAGGAAACTAGCCCTTAACTGTTCATCTAAACTGTTCCTTTTACTATCCATAACCGGACAAATCTCCATCTTGGGCCTATTCCAAGGAGGATACTTTGAAGAGGTAATTTCAGCCACTACAGGGGGAAGTAATCCCACGTCAATACCCGAGGGTTCTAGTCTTACTTCTAGTGGTTTGGGCACCCTAGTCCTAGTTGGTGCTCTATCAACGGTTTGCTTTACGAATTTTAAATTTGGGTTGAGTTTCGAGGTAAGAACACGAGACATATACCTCAAACCCAACTCTTCCTGACAAATAAAAAGGGGAGGAATCCCTGAATCCACGTATATAGGGTAGTGTTCTTGGCCCATTACTTTTCATACTATATGCACATGACATGTGGTTTGGCCTAGAAAACAAGCTTGTTGTATATGCAGATGATGCTACTCTCTTTGCATCAATTCCATCCCCTGAATGTAAATCTGGGGTTGTTGAATCCCTTAGAGATTTAGCTAGAATTAGTGCATGGTGCAAATTATGGGGTATGAACTTGAATCCTCACAAAACTCAAAGTATGATTGTAAGTAGGTCAAGGACGGTGGCTCCTCAACATCCGGATCTCAGTATTGATAATGTTTCTTTAAATTTGTATGACTTAAAATTTTGTGTGTGATTCTCGACACCAAATTTACTTTTGAGAAACAAATTAGGTCTGTGTCTTCAATTGCACAAAAAATTGGCTTATTGAGAAAGTCTTTCAAGATTTTCAGAGATCAATCTATTCTGAAGAAGTGTTTTAATTCTTTCATTCTACCTTGTTTTGAGTATTGTTCTCCTGTCTGGTCTTCAGCTGCTGATTCTCATCTTAATTTGTTGGACAGAAACTTACGGTCTATTAAATTTCTTATTCCTGATCTAGATATTAATCTTTGGCACCGTCGTTCAATTAGTTCATTATGCATGTTGCATAAGATTTTTCATAACTCTGACCATCCTTTACATTCAGATCTCCGTGGACAATTCTATCCTGTTCGTAATACTAGGCAGGCAGTTAATTCTAATAGCCAGGCCTTCTCCATCATCAGGCTCAATACTACACAGTATTCTAGAAGTTTTATTCCAGCTGTTACCAAGTTGTGGAATGATCTTCCTAATCGGGTAGTTGAATCAGTAGAACTTCAAAGGTTCAAAGTTGCAGCAAATGTTTTTATGTTGACCAGGCTGACATGAGTGTTTTTATAGTTTATATACATATCTGTTTTGACGTTGTTACTGTTTAGAATGATTTATTGTTAACTTGTTCTCATCATTTATTTATTTCCTTTCCTCACTGAGCTATTTTTCCCTATTGGAGCCCTTGGGCTTATAGCATCTTGCTTTTCCAACTGGGGTTGTAGCTTGGCTAATAATAATAATAATAATAATAATAATAATAATAATAATAATAATCATAATAATAATAATAATAATAATAGACTACCTACAGGTAATGTCCTATACGCACCTGTGCAAATTCTCAAAGCCATGTTATGAACCACATCAAGTTTTTCTAAAGTGGTTTAGCATGTAGATCCATATATCTGACAACCATAATCTATTTTACTTAGGCACAATGACTGGTATATCCTCAACATACATGTCCTATCGGCTCCAAAGTTAAAAGGAGACACAACTTAAAGGATGTTAAGTCTAAGTTTCACGTTACATACCACCTCATTAATATGTTGAGAGAAAGTTAATTTCTTATCAAATAAAACACCAAGGTACTTTATGCTATCTTCGTATGGTAAAATGGAAACATTTAAAAACAAAGTAGGAATCTCTTCCATTCTTCTCAGCCGACAAAAACGTATGGCTTTGGTTTTTTCTGGAGAAAATCTGAACCCTCAAGCACTGGCCCAAGATGTAGCCGAATTAACAACAGTCTGGATTTTAAGATATGCTTCAACAGCCAGACCATGCACCCCAACAGGAACTTGTTCAAGTAGACCGTTAATAGCTACATTGAAAAGAGTTGGACTAAGAACGCTTGCCTGAGGCAATCCTCCTTCTTGAGGGTAAGCTGATGAAATAAGCGAGCCAACTCTCACTTTCAAGTATCTAGACTATCTGACAAAAAATCTTTAATACAATAAAACATATTACACACAATACCCCAATCAACGAGTTTCTTAAGGATACCCCACTAACCAGGTAGTATCATAGGCCTTTACTAGGTCAAAGAACACTGCAATAGTCTATTTACCATAGCAAAGGCATTCTTGACCTCTCGAGTGAGAAACATCAAAGGATCATTGCTATTTCTATTTTTCCTAAAACCAAACTGTTTGATAAAAGATTCTTCGATTCCAAATACCACACTAGTCGAGTATTGACCATTCTCTCATAAATCTTGCTAACACAACTAGTAAGAGCAATTGGCCTATAATTTTTAGGGAGATACGAATCCTTAAATGGTTTTATAATAGGAACTATTATCGATATTTTCCAAGACTTAGGGGAAGTTCCTGATTGATTGATTGATTGATTGATTGAAAGTTTTCTGGCATCCTGACATCTAAGGTCATTGACGCCGATACCATTTACTGTATATGAAAATTAAAAGAGAATTCAATTAAAACCATAAAAATTAAGAAGTCATTACAATAGTTAAATAGTTTTCAGAAGACCTGCTTCTGAAATAAATCTAAAAATTCCGCTCGCATGGTAGGACACATCATGTCCAAGAATCTTGGCAAGGATAAACCTGCCATCCTCACCTCGAGCCTCAAACAGATATCTATTTCTTAAGTTAGTAAAATTATGGCATTCGGTCAACAAATGCCTCACTGTTAAAGGTACTAAGCAGTCCTCGCAATACGGTTGGCGTTGGCCCTTCAGCAGAAACTCGTGTGTCAACCGTGTGTGACCAATACGGAGACGTCTCCCATTTTCGGGGCATCATATTATACCTCCAAGGAGATATGTCATTTGTTACCTCTCTCGCATTTTATTCCCATCTAGGCTATCCCATTGCTGTTGCCATTTATTGAAACCAATTTCTTGATGTCAGGTAAGAAATCATTACAGGGAATGGGATACCTTCTTGGCAGCAACTCAGATGCAGCCTTCTTAGCCAGTGAATCTGCCTTCTCATTCCCAGACACACCTACATGTGCTGGAACCCAACAAGATTGAACTGTTATACCTCTCCGTCCAATAATAAAAAGCCATTCTAAAATCTTTAAACCTAGAGGGTTATTAGAATTAAAAACTTCTATAGCTTGAAGGACACTCCTTGCATCACTAAAAATTGTAAAATTACCCTCCTTTTCCAAAGCTATTTTATCAAGAGCAGTTAGTATGCCATACAGTTCGGCAGTAAATATGGAAGCTGTTAGAGGAAGTGCACCTCTACAATTAAAATCATTACTATGTACTCCAAATCCAACGCCAGCATCAGATTTGGAGCCATCAGTATATAAAAAAGTCGATCCTCTATGTTCTTCAACATGTTCCATAAAATGTGACCTGGATTCTAAGTCAGTCAAATTCTTCTTAACTCCAATAAAGTATCTACAAAAAGATATGTCAGGTAATTTCCATGGAGGCGTTGATGATACCTTGAATGGAAGCACCTTATTTCTAATTATATCCAGATTGTTTAATAATTGGTTAACCCGAAACCCAAAAGGTTGAGGAGATTTTGGGTGCAACTCAAAGTAGGTTGAGTGCTATACAAGGCTTGCAGTCTGAAAGGCTGAAGAATTGGGGAGTCTTTGCAATCTAAACCAATACCGAATAATAGAGGACATTCGGTAAAGGTCCAGAGGCAACTCCCCAGCATCAACAAGGAGACTTGAGATAGGGGAGGTTCTAAAGGCTCCTGTGGACAATCTAATGCTAGCATGATGTATTGAATCTAGTATTTTTAACCGGCTTGGGGTTGCTGAGGAGTATATTTCGCATCCATAACTAATTTTGGAAAATATCAAGGCCTTGTATAATTTTAAAATTGTATTGCGGTCTGCCCCCCTTGTTGTATGGGACAAGACTTTTAAAAGATTCATAGCTTCAACACATTTAGCCTTTAATGTTTTTAAGTGAGAAACCCATGTAAGCCTACAGTCAAATATCAACCCTAAAAATTTTGCTTCACTTGCACATGGGATCCGTTGACCTTTGATGTATATATCCGGGTCTGGATGTACTCCCCGTATACGACAGAAATGGACAATTGTAGTTTTACTTGTTGAGAACTTAAATCTATTCATATCGGCCCAATGGATAATTTTATCAATAGAGAGTTGGATTTTTCTCTCAACCATTGCCATTCTGGCTCCAGCAAATGATATGGAGAGATCATCCACAAATAATGTTGCGAGAACATCCCGGCGAACGACTGAGGATATCCCATTAATTGCTAGTGCAAAAAGGGTTACACTCAGCACACTCCCCTGAGGAACTCCTCCTTCCTGGCATTTACTCTGTGATAGAGCTTCCCCAACTCTCACTTGGAAAACTCTATGTGAAAGAAATGACTGGATGAATAGTGGTAGCTATCCTCTCAATCCGCACTCATGGATTCTTTTAAGTATACCGTATCTCCATGTAGTATCATATGCCTTTTCAAGATAAAAAAAAACTGTCACATGGTGCTGTTTGGAAGCAAAGGCTTCACAAATGGAGGACTCAAGTTGTATCAGCACATCAGTCGTTGAGTGCATTTTCCTGAATCCACATTGAATGGGTGATAAAATATTCTTCTTTTCAAGGTACCAAATCAGTCTTGCATTGACCATCTTCTCCATGATTTTACATAAACAAGATGTCAATGCAATAGGTCGGTAGTTTGCTGCTAAAAACTTGTCCTTACCGGGTTTTAAAAAGGCTAAAATAATGGCTAGTTCCCAAACACTTGGATAACTATGATCATGCCATATTCTATTAAAAATGCTTAAAATAAATAACTTTGTATTAAAAGGTACATGTTTAATCATTGCATATGGAATTCCATCGGGTCCAGGGGCTGTATCGTTACAAGTAGCAAGAGCAGAATCAAATTCTCTTTCAGTAAAAGGAGAATTGTACGACTCCCGCTTTCTTGTTGCGAAGTTTAAAACTTTCTTTTCTTCATTGCTCCTATACTGGTGACCAGGAGCTGCTTCACACTTGCACGATACATTTGAGAAATGGTCAGCCAGGGCATTGCTAACTTTGGTTGCTCCAGTCATATACTGGCCATTTATCTTTAACACTGGTGGTGGGTTTGGGGTGAATTTTCCTGCTATCTTTTTTACTTTCCTCCACACAGATGATGTTGGTGTTCTACTGTTAATGGAGGAAACAAAGGACATCCAAGAATGGCGCCTAGCTTCTTTCATGGCACGGCGGAACTGTGCTCTACATTTCTTGTATATGACTAAATTCTCCTCATTACGGCGCATGCACAATCGAGTTAAAGACTTTCTTGTGGCTCTGTGCAGGGCAGTTAGTTCTGACGACCACCAGGGGACTGGTCGTCGTCTGAATATCCCAGTTGTTTTGGGAATGGAATTCACTCCTACTGTGTGAAGAGTTCCATTAAGTAAGTCTATGGCATCATCAACACTTTCAAACTGTTCTGCATTTCCTTCAATTTCACTTAACTCCCGAAATCTATTCCAGTCCGCCTTATCAAGATTCCATCGAGGTGATCTTTGTAAAGGTGGAACATTGTTGGTGTTTATAATGATTAGTGCATGATCACTAGTATGCCAATCATCTAATGTTCTCCAATTAAAATCGAGAAGACAGTTAGAGCTTGCAACTGATAGGTCAATGCAGGACAAGGTACCTGTCTGTACATGAAAATGTGTGGGCTCTCCTGTATTGAGGAGTCCGACATCTTCATTCTCCAAAATTGACGATATAATATTACCCCTTGCATTTGCTAAAACATCACCCCATAAAGGATGTCTACTATTAAGGTCTCCTAGTAAGAGAAAGGGTTGTGGGAGTTGTTTAATCACCTCTACTATATTATCATATGAGATGTTATCATTTGGAGGCAAGTAAAGAGAACAGATTGTGTATTTTCTCCCTATATCAATTTGTACAGCCACTGCCTGCAGAGGGGTACAGATAGACAAAGATATTTGGGGAACATCTCGACGAACGTATATAAGACTTCCCCCATGGCTCCCTGCTCGTTGATCATATGGTGTCCTATAGCTAACATACTCTCGAGGACAAGGAGTATTAGCATCGAGCTTGCTTTCTTGTAGACATACTGTTATAGGGGAGTGCTCACGTATGAGGAGCTTAAGTTGTTCATATGTCGCCCTTAAACCCTGGCAATTCCATTGCAGAATGGAGGAAAAAACTATGTTTTATTTTTTGGAAGACACCTTAGATGAAATCTTCCCATTGGCAATATTTGATCTAACAATATTTCCCGGAGGTAACTCTAGAGAGGATCTTGATATAGTGGGTTTTGTGTTTCTCTTTTTCTTTGTGTCTTTTTGATCTAATTGTTGAGGAGGATGGTGGACCTCAACTTGAATTTCTGATTGGTTCAATTTACCTTCTAGTTGTTCAGAAACTTCAGCAGACAAGATATCATATTTATTGGAAGTCGTGACTTTAATGTTTCTTATGGTGGTAGGAGGAGAGAGGGAGGGAGGTCTCTCTCTTTTTCGATTTAAAGGTTGTGATCTATCAGGTTTTTGCACCTTCCCCACTACGGGTTCACCAGGTAAATTGGTTTCGAGTGCAACCTCCATCAGATCAGGCAAGGAAACATCCTGTGAGAGGTTTGTACTATTGTTTAAAATCGGAGTAGTTGGCTTTTGAATAATTTTCAGATCTTAAAGTGTCCGTTTTGATTTTTCTACAATTTCTGGATATAGATTTTCGATGGGACTTTCAACCTCTTTAACTACTTTCATTTTTTTTCTTTATCTTAGAAGTAGAGATATAATTTTCGTCTGTGTGGTTTGGCAAGTTTTTCTTCAGAACCATTGAAAAAGGTTGCCCTGGTCTTATTTGCTTTTCAAGAGCTCTTTTACGAGCCTCTTTAAAAGTAACCCTTTCCATGGTCCTAATGGCCTGGATTTTTTTTTCAAAAATAAACTTTACACAGCTTTTAGATGTAGCTGGGTGTGCTTCCCCACAATGTATGCAATTAGGGTTTTCTATGCATACTCCATGACTACTTTTTCCACAGTTGGCACAAATAGCTGGCTTATTGTTTAGTTTTTCTTTACATTTCTGGCTTAAATGGCCATACATTTGGCAATGATAACATCGCAATGGTGACGGGATATATGGTTTTACCTTCAAAGATAGCCATCCAGCTTTTATAACATTTGGTAATCGGCATTGATCAAATGTTATAATCAGAGTAGCAAGAGGGATACGTTGTTCTCCAACTCTCTTTCTCATTCTGACTACTTTAACTACTCCTTGATTTTTCAGTTCATCCTCTATTTCTTTCTCCTCTATATCCAACAATTCTGGAGCATATATCACACCTCTACTCTGGTTGAAAGTAGGGTGTGAAACGCATTTTACGCTATGACCATTCAATGTTGTAAGTGTTTTTAACCTTTCACCTTGTAATGGGGACAGTGTCTCTATCAAGAGACTTCCATTTCCCTGGGGTAAAATTTTTGGCTGCCCTCCACATAAAGTAACTATTTCTCTATCAGCTTTAAAAACATTTATACGCTCATTTCTTCCGTTTTCAAATTCCAAGATAAAAAAATTTTCATAATTCACTACTTCATAGTGACCAGGTAATACTTCTACTTTTCTGTATCTTTCTGTACTGTCATAATTTTTCACTCTCTCTCTCTTCTTCTCTAGCGTTTTATTATTCACATGACGTGAATAAGGTTCTAACGTTACAATGTTAGAACCCGAGTTGGAGCTGTCTGTACCGAGGTCCATGTTTGTATTTTCCAGGTCGTCAACAGAGGTGTTGGATTTTTTTGAAAAAGCAAGCCGGGTTATCCACCTCTTATCGGAGGATGTCAGTCCTCCTATCCCATGTGGCCCAACACAAGAAGAGGCTTCAGCGGGGACCAGTCCTCTATTAGAGAGGGGCTGCCTCTCTTAAGGTGGGCGTACACTGGTCAGTGGGGGTAGTTAGCCCCTCCCACCGTCGACTCCAATGCCTGGCGTCAACCATTACCCGCAAATATGGGTGACTTAAAACCGGATCACTGGAGCCCGACTCTTCAGACTTGGTCTGCACCCAATAGGGTCTGCTAGAGGGTGATGGCGTCTAAATTGGCACAGGTTGAGATGGAATGCAGTCCATCCCACTCTGCCAAATCCAAAGCAGCATCCAAAGTAAAATCGAACATGCCAAAGTCGTCAACAATATCGAGCCCAAAAGGAAGAGATGGGAGAAAAAAGAAATAATCAAAAGTAAAAGAGAAAGTGCTGACTGATTTAGTTGGATCGACAGCTGGGCACCGAGGTCCAATGGGAAGTAGTTCCCACTGTTCATTAGAGCCCAGCTGCTAATCCCTAAGCCCCCCATCCTCATCAAGGCTTCAGCATCTGGGGGGGGAAGTTCCTGAAGTAAAAAAAACTATTCAAAATATTGAAAAGAAATAGTTTTGTACTTTTCGGTAGATTAAAAATCATGGAATATAAAATATCATCTTCCCCAGGAGATGGGGGAACACAATCAAATTGCATTACCCATTTCTTCCATGGTAAAAAGAAGATTGTAAGATTCTAAATTTGTACTAACAGGAGGAACAACCGTAGTACTGTTCCTAATATCCCCGAATGCTGCACGGTATTGTAGGGCACTAGATATATTCGAAAAATGCCTACCAAACGCTTCAGCTACTTTTCCAGGATCAGTTATAAAGAGACCATCAATTTTTAATATAGGCAAGGGAGGACAAAATTTCCCTTGCAACTTTCGGATTCTATTCCAACTGAGAGAGGGGAATTATATTTCAATTCGCTTATGTATCTAATAATTGATTCTCTCATTGCCTGCTTAAAAGTCTTCTTTTGATTAGCAAGAGCTCTTCTGTATGTTATTTTATTGGCATCTACGATATCTCTTGTGACAAGTTCTTGCTATCTTCCTCATCAAAGCACAGGCATCATTTCACCAGGGAACTACAGGACGTCGAGGTTTAACTGATGTTCGTGGTATGGAGAGCATGGCCCCGCACAAAAATATGCTCACCAAATACTCATACGCTTCTATTGAATTTTGGAATTCATTTATCTTTCGATATATTTCAGTGGATTTATTAAATAATCCCCAGTCAGCTTCCCCCACCTTCCATTTGGGTAAACATGGAGATGGTATATGTTTTACGTACTTCAAGTGAATGGGCCAATGATCACTGCCATGATCATTCTAGTCTACTGCCCATTGGTAATCTAACCTCAAAGATGAAGAGCAAATAGTGAGGTCTATGGCTGAATCAGAACTGTGGTAAACCATGTCTTGTAGGGGAACCATCATTCATCAAAATAATGTCATTCATGTCAAGCAGTTGTTCCATGATCAAACCTCATCGATCACAACGTTGTTCTCCCCATAGGGTGTGCTTGGAATTAAAATCCCCCATTAATATGAAGGGTTGAGGAAGTTGATTTATTAAGAACTGCAAGTCATTTAATTCTAGCTAACGAGGATTACTATGTGCATCCTGAAGTCTATTTTCTATTGTTGGATCAAGGTAAAGTGAACAAATAGAGATCCATTTGTCAGTAAAGATTTGAATTGCACAGGCCTGCAACACAGAATTCAGGAGAACAACTCTGTGATTAAGAGACTTGCGAATTAGTATGCCTGTGCCTCCCTGAGTACAAGCACCTTTTAGGGGTGGAGACTTATAAAATGAAAAATCATAACCTAAATTGGGAGTAAGATCTCCCAATTTAGTCTCCTATATACAGATTGCAAATATTTGCAAATATATCATGTTCTTTGAACAGAAATCGAACTTGCTCTTTATTTGAATTAAATTCATGGATGTTCCATTGCATGAGACATTATTTTGATTTTTTTAATTTTTTTTTCTAATTTGGGAATCTGAGACCCAGAGAGAGAGAAGGCTTGCCAGCCACACTTGCAGTACTTATTGATCTAGATCATGCAAACCATTTTTAGATGCTGGGCCTTCAGTTGCCCTTTCAGTTTTATTTTTAGTAGTTCCATCCTGATCCTGAGAACGTGAAGGTGAAGGGGGAGGAAGGGGCCTCTTTTGTCTAACAAATTGTGCCTCCATTTCCTCACCATCATTGGATCGATGATTGACTGATTGATTGAAAGTTTTCTGGCATCCTGACATCTAAGGTCATTGACGCCCATAGCATTTATTATATATGAAAAATAAAAGAGAATTCAATTAAAACCATAAAAGTTAAGAAGTCATTACAATAGTTAAATAGTTTTCAGAAGACCTGCTTCTGAAACAAATCTAAAAATTCCACTCGCATAGTAGGACACATCATGTCCAAGAATCTTGGCAAGGATGAACCTGCCATCCTCACCTCGAGCCTCAAACAGATATCTATTTCTTAAGTTAGTAAAATTAGGGCATTCGGTCAACAAATGCCTCACTGTTAAAGGTACTAAACAGTCCTCACAATACGGTTGGTGTTGGCCCTTCAGTAGAAACTCGTGTGTCAACCTTGTGTGACCAATTCGGAGGCGACAAAGAGTCGTCTCCCATTTTCGGGGTATCATGTTATACCTCCAAGGTGATATGATATTTGTTACTTCCCTCATTTTATTGCAATCTTGACTATCCCAGTGTTGTTGCCATTCATTACAAACCAATTTCTTGATGTAAGGCAGGATATCATTACAGGGAATGGGATGCCTCCTTGGTAGCAACTCGGATGCCGCATTCTTCGCCAGTAAATCGGCATTCTCATTCCCAGACACACCTACATGTGCTGGAACTCAACACAATCGAACTGTTATACCTCTCCGTCCAGTAATAAAAAGAAATTCTAAAATCTTTAAAAGTAGAGGGTTACTAGAATTAAAAACTTCTAAAGCTTGAAGAACACTTCTTGCATCAATAAAAATGGTAAAATTACCCTCCTTTTCCAAAGCTATTTTCTCAATAGCGGTTAGTATGCCATACAGTTCGGCAGTAATTATGGAAGCTGTTAGAGGAAGTGCACCTCTACAATTAAAATCATTACTATGTACTCCAAATCCAACGCCAGCATCAGATTTTGAGCCATCAGTATATATAAAAGTCGATCCCATGTTCTTTGACATGTTCCATAAAAAGAGACCTGGATTCTAAGTCAGTCATATTCTTCTTAACTCCAATAAAGTATTTACAAAAAGATATGTCAGGTAATTCCCATGGAGGCGTTGATGATACCTTGAATGGAAGCACATTAATTCTTGATTAAATCCAGATTGTTTAATAATTGTTTCACCTGAAACGCAAAAAGTTGAGGAGATTTTGGGTGCAGCTCAAAGTAGGTTGAGTGTCTTACAAGGCTTGCAGTCTGAAATGCAGAAGAATTAGGGAGTCTTTGCAATCTAAACCAATACCGAATAATAGAGGACATTCAGTAAAGGTCTAGAGGCAACTCCCCAGCATCAACAAGGAGACTTGTGATAGGCGAAGTTCTAAAGGCTCCTGTGGACAATCTAATGCTAGCATGATGTATTGAATCTAATATTTTTAACCGGCTTGGGGTTGCTGAGGAGTATATTTCGCATCCATAACTAATTTTGGAAAATATCAAGGCCTTGTAAAATTTTAAAATTGTATTGCGGTCTGCCCCCCATTATGTATGGGACAATACTTTTAAAAGATTCATAGCTTCAACACATTTAGCTTTTAATGCTCTTAAGTGAGAAACCCATGTAAGCCTACAATCAAATATCAACCCTAAAAATTTAGCTTCACTTGCACATGGGATCCGTTGACCGTTAATAAATATATCCGGGTCTGGATGTACTCCCCGTATACGACAGAAATGGACAATTGTAGTTTTCATTTGTTTCTTCATATTAGAAGTAGAGATATAATTTTCGTTAGTGTGGTTTGGCAAGTTTTTCTTCAGAACCATTGAAAAAGGTTGCCCTGGTCTTATCTGCTTTTCAAGAGCTCTTTTACGAGCCTCTTTAAAAGTAACCCTTTCCATGGTCCTAATGGCCTGAATTTCTTTTTCAAAAATAAACTTAATGCAACTTTTAGATGTAGCTGGGTGTGCTTCCCCACAATGTATGCAATTAGGGTTTTCTCTGCATACTCCATGGCTACTCTTTCCACAGTTGGCACAAACAGCTGGCTTATTATTTACTTTTTCTTTGCATTTCTGGCTTAAATGGCCATACATTTGGCAATGATAACATCGCAATGGTGAAGGGATATAAGGTTTCACCTTCAACGATAGCTAACCAGCCTTAATAACATTTGGTAATCTACATTGATCAAATGTTATAATCAAAGTAGCAAGAGGAATACGTTGTTCTCCAACTCTCTTTCTCATTCTGACTACTTTAACTACTCCTTGACTTTTCAGTTCATCCTCAATTTCTTTTTCCTCTATATCTATCAATTCTGGAGCATATATGACACCTCTACTCTGGTTGAAAGTAGGGTGCGAAATGCATTTTACACAATGACCATCCAATGTTGTCAGTGTTTTTAGCCTTTCACCTTGTAATGGGGATAGTGTCTCTATCAAGAGACTACCATTTCCTTGGGGTAAAATTTTTGGCTGCCCTCCAGATAAATTTACTATTTCTGTTAGCTTTGAAAACATTTAAACGCTCATTTCCTCCATTTTCAAATTCTAAGATAAAAAAAATTTCAAAATTCACTACTTCATAGTGACCAGGTAATACTTCTATTTTTCTGTATCTTTGGGTACTATCATCATTTCTCACACTCTCATTGGATCGATGAACTGTTATGACAGGTAAAGGTACAATTTGGTATGAAGAATTCTCAATATCTGGCATCAAAAACTCATCAAGATCTATAATCGATCCGGTCACAAATGTAGGGGCTATGAGAGCCCCACTATAAGAGGGTTTGTGAGCTCCACCAGAGGGAGGAGGAGTCACACCAGAAGGAGGAGGAGGAGTCTCACCAGAGGGGACAGAAGAAGCCCCACCAAAGGGGGCAGGAGAAGCCCCACCAGAGGGGGGAGGAGCCCCACCAGAAGGGGAAGGAACCCCACCAGAGAGGAGCAATGGAGCCCCAGCAGAGGGGAGTGATGGAGCCCCACCAAAGGAGGCAGAAGGAACCCCACCAGCGGGAGCAGCAGCAGCCCCAACAGAGGGGGTAGGAGGAGTCGCACCAGAAGGAGGAGGAGGAGTCTCACCAGAGGGGACAGAAGAAGCCCCACCAGAGGGGGCAGGAGAAGCCCCACCAGAGGGGGCAGGAGAAGCCCCACCAGAGGGGGGAGGAGCCCCACCAGAAGGGGAAGGAACCCCACCAGAGAGGAGCAATGGAGCCCCAGCAGAGAGGAGCGATGGAGCCCCACCAAAGGGGGCAGAAGGAACCCCACCAGTGGGAGCCGCAGCAGCCCCAACAGAGGGGGTAGGAGGAGCCCCACCAGAGGGGGCCAGAGGAGTCCCACCAGAGGGTGACAGGGGAGCCCCACCAAGGGGCCCCGAGGAGCCCGACTAAAGTAGTCCCCAGAACTCTTCACTGCATCTGTATCAGATTTTTTCGCTAATAACTTCTTTGCATGTCCGACACTGATGTGTTCTGTAATAGATTTCAGCACTGTCTCTTGCTCTTTCTTCAATACAGGGCGTTCTTTATCACGGGCCCGATGGTCACCCTTGCAGTTTACACACACTGCAGGTGTTGAACACTCCCCATGCTCAGGTTGGGCACACGATCCACAGATCCTATTCCTAGTACAAATACGGGAGTGCCCAAAACCAAAACAATTAAAACACTGAAGCACTCTCTGTCTATATGGATGGATGAACTCTAACAATTTCACTGTCAAAAACAATGTCTGGAGGCAAATAAGAATTCACAAAATTTAAAATAATCGTTGATGAATGGGGTACTTTAAATACCTTCCAAATTACATCTGGATACATTTCCAAAATCTTGCTCTCATCCAGCTCATACATATCCTCATGAAAGATAACCCCTTTTGCATAGCTGAAATTGTAGTGAGGTTTTATATGTTTTATTATTCCATCAGGATCAAGCCTAAGATTAAGAAGCATTACTGTTTGTCCGTCTGTTTTGGTGTTCACTAGAAAACTGTTACGTCCAAACGAGATATCTCTGGTCTATAGACATTACAAATTTTTTGGTTTACTAACCTCATCTTGAAGAGGTTGCCTCTCTCACTTTGTGTGGTAATAATTAACCTCTTAGCTGGATTCAGTGATCTAGATATTTTAGTTACTTTAGGCTCTTCAGGTTCATTATGAGGTCTACATACATCTAGATACCTAGGTACTACTTCTGCCCTTGAAAGCCTAACATTCATAGTAGCCGAATTAAAATTCTTGTATTCTCTATGGGCTTCTGTCACTTTATCAAAGATAATCCAGTTTTCAAATAATTTATTATCAATGCCAAGTCTATTCCTGATTTCTTTCATTGATCCAAATTTTGAAAACTCCTTGTGAATGCCATAAAAACTCCAGTCCAAAGGCACTGGCTTAACTAACAGGATTACTGTTTTAACAAGTTCCTCATATGGTTCCATAGTAACAATGGAGCTCTTAGAATTATTCATAGCCAAAATCAGAGAGGAAGCGGATTGGTCGCCAACGGCTTTTGGTGAGATTGCCATAAGGACGAGAAGACTTATTTCATCTGAATATTCCCACCACCCACCCACCAAGGGACCACACTTAGAGAATGGGGTCATTTATCAAATTAGGGCCACCCTAGGGGCAATATCCAGAGATACACCCCACCCTCAGTACTTGAGTCGTCATGACGTTGGTCAACATCAGACCCAGCACTGAGGGAAAGGTTTAACATAACAAGCCAAAGTCACCATAAAAGTTCATGCCCAACAGTTGGAGACAGGAGAAAAAATGAAATAAACAAAAGGAAAAGAGAAAGTGCTGACTAATTTAGTTGGATCAACAGCTTGGCACCAAGGACCAGTGGGAAAGCAATTCCCACCGAACATCGGAGCCCAGCTGCTAATCCGTAAGCCCCCCATCCTCGTCAAGGCTTCAGCATCCGGGGAGACTATTTTACTGTTGTTACTGTTCTTAAAATATAATTACCTTGTTTCCTTTCCTCACTGGGCTATTTTCCCTGTTAGGGCCCTTGGGCTTATAGCATCCTGCTTTTCCAACTAGGGTTGTAGTGTAATTTAGCAAGTAATATCAATATTAATATAACAACAGAAGATAAAAGCAACGCTGGATGGAGCACTTTAGAGAGGACATGAATAGGAGATATGAAGGGAATAATTTGATTGATATACCTGAAGCTAAGGAAGACCTTGATGTGCCCATGAATGAATTCAAGTGTGTTTGAAGTCGAAGCTATCAGTAAAAAACTCATAAGATGGAAAAACCCTGGATACGATGAAATAACTGCTGAGATGATATTGGCCAAAAATGAAGTGACTCACACAGTACTTACAATATTATTTTGTAGAATGTAGAGTGAAGAGGCAAAGCCTGATGAATGGGAGCTAGTTATGTTGGTGAAAATGGCAAAAATAGGAGATCTGACTGATTGCAATAATTACAGAGGCATCACACTTATGTCAGTTATAATAAAAATATATAGTATGCTCATTCTAAAGAGACATGAGAGAAAGATTGATGAAAAGCTGAGAGTTGGACAAGCAGGATTTAGATAAGGTAGAAGATGTACTGACCTAATTTTCATATTAAGACATGTGGTACAGCAATGTGTAGAATATAGAAATCCACTTTTGATGGCCTTTGTGGACTATGAAAAAGCCTTTGTGTACCGGCTAATTTTGTGGAGAGTCCTGCGTTATCATGGAGTTCCTCTTATATATGTAAATTTAATTATGTTCATGAGCATAGCAAATGCAAAGTTAATTTTAGTGGAGTCCTATCAAAGGAATTTCCAATGACCAGAGTAGTGCTCCACGGGAATGTGTTGTCTCCTATGTTGCTTATCCTCCTCATGGATTTTGTAATGCATAGAACAGTTGGTGATGGTGGAGAAGGATTGGACGGGATTGGTAACAGGAAATTAGCTGACCTAGAGTATGCTGTTAACTCTGTTCTTATTAGAACACCACAAGACTTGAAAAGTTTGCTTACCAGAATGGATGAAGTATCACATGAGGATGGGCTCAAGATAAATAGAATAGACAAAAATGATGAGAACGGAATAGGCAATGGAAGATAAAATATAATTGGAAGGAGAAAGGATTAATTAGGTGGAAACATTTAAATATTAAGGAACTATGATCACTTATACAGGATCTTTAGAATTTGAGTTTAATAAAAGACTGGAAAACGCAAATCAGACAATAGCTAGGTTAAGTTAAATTTGGAAATCAAATCGCCAGAAATTACATATAAAAATCAGGCTATATATCAGTTTGGTGAGATCGGAGATACTGTACTGATTTAACACCTCAAGATATAGACGACTGCCGAAATTCATCCGAGACCCTTTGCATCAATAGGAGTGGGAGGAGATGATGATGATGATGATGATGATGATTATATATATATGTATATATATATGTATGTATATATATATATATATATATATATATATATATATATATATATATATATATATACATATATATATTGCATAGAACAGTTGGGGATGGTGGAGAAGGATTGGACGGGATTGGTAACAGGAAATTAGCTGACCTAGAGTATGCAGTTAACTCTGTCCTTATTAGAACACCACAAGACTTGCAAAGTTTGCTTACCAGAATGGATGAAGTATCACATGATGGGCTCAAGATATATAAAGACAAAAATGATGAGAACGGAATATGCAATGGAAGATGAAATATTATTGGAAGGAGAAAGGATTAATCATTTAAATATTAAGGAACTATGATCACTAATACAGGATCTTTAGAATTTGAGTTTAATAAAAGACTGAAAAACGCAAATAAGACAATAGCTAGGTTAAGTAAAATTTGGATATCAAATCGCTTGAAATTACATACAAAAACCAGGCTATATATCAGTTTAATGAGATCGGATATACTGTACTGATTTAATAGCTCAAGATATAGACGCCTGGCGAAATTCATCATAGGCCCTTTGCATCAATAGGCGTGGGAGGAGAAGATGATGATGATGATATATATATTTTCATAATTTACATATATGAATATTTCTATCTATTCATCTATATGTATATAAAGTAATGAATATGTTACATATAAGTCTATAGCATTATATATACGCTTACATACATACGTTTGCACACATTCGGTATGTATACATATAATGAAATATACATATATGCATACATATATAATATATATACACATATATGTGTGCGCGAGTGTGTGGCCAGGGGTTATGTACTGTATATAGATGGCAGCATTGTACTATTTGGCTATAAATAAATATAAGATTATTTTGGCTCTCTTTTACATATTCATGTCGAATCCCCAAAATCTCCTTGAAATATAAATCGACCAATCTCGTCCAAAATAACTAGATGCTAAGTACGTAACCTATGACTATTCTTAAGTATAGGCCATAAAACATCAAATTGTAGTAGTTCGATTCACTCATTCGTTAAGACAAAGGGAATTAGGAAGAAAGCAACAGATTTAGCTTTTTTCTATTAACGTTTACCTAATCTTAAAAGCTTTTCTGTCAGCTTGTTGCAGAGTTCACTCGCTGGAATTATTACGGATTGCAAGGGTCACACCTTCTCGATAACTTTCTTCACTGTCCATACCAAAATTATCTTCAATGGTATGTGACTATAAATGTATTTCACTAGGTTTAGATGTCGTTTATGAGTAGATGAAAAAAGGCACAGGGCAATGTCTTGGAGACCGACAATATATACATATGATGAGAGCCCAAGCACTCCCTACCCACGCTAGGACCAGGGAGGGTGAGGTAATGGCTACTTATTATTAAATAGACCTATAGGCTAACCCATACCCCACAACCCGAGATCACAAGGACGATGAGGTTGCAGGCACTACTGGATACATTGGGCTTGATTGAGGTTCGAACAGATTACGAGTGTGGAAATTTTCACATAGGCTAAAACAGCCCTAACTTATATATCTTACATTAGCTCATTACTACTCTACACAATAGCAATTAAACTACAAACCACTTGTCCAGGGCTACAATAAGACCCAACGTAGTCTATGTTGAGGGTTTCTTTGCTCAAATACTATCATTACATATCCCACTTGTGGGGGGTGGGGGGCGTTATCTTACACGGTTCTGTAGGCACCATAGTGATTTTCTCTTAGATTAATCACTTGTAGATTTTCCACATGTTCTCTTATTCAAAAATCATTTTAAAATTACTAATCTTTAAATTTAGCACTTCATGATCAATTACTCCCGGAAAACAACATTCCTTAGTTTTTACAATAACACCAACTTTGCCAGAGCCGCAAATGGTTCATCTAATTCCTATGAACAGGATAATTCAATGGAAAGGGGACCAAAGATTATGTAACTTTGAATAAGCAGACGATATAGTTTTAATTGCTTCTACAATGCCTGAAATGCAGGAAATGATTGATAGGTTAGTACTGTAAGAGGAAAAGTTTGGATTGGTAATAAACTAGAGAAAGATTGAGATCATCCAGATTCAGTGGTGATCAAATGAACTGCCTTATCGGAGGAGTAATATTACTCAACTCAAACTCTTTAAAATATTTAGGAACCATCATTTCCAGCGATGGATCACTAGTTACAGAATTTATGTTGAGAATAGGAAGGCCAGAACAAGTAATAGTGGGAAAGCTAAAAACAGTTCACCGCAAAATCAAAATATACATTTCACTAGTAAGATCGGTATTAATTCATGGACAACAGTCGTGATGGAGCACTGTAACAACTGATGCAAAATGTGTTTAAGAATAAACTATAGCAGCATATAACAAATGCTGCAATTCGTAAGGTGGCAAGGGTGCCCAATGTGAACGGTATAATTAGATTATCAAGATGGTAATGGATGAGGCATATTTTAAGATTGGATGACGAGTTAGTTTAGGATGTACCTTAATGGAAGCCACTGGGCAGGAGAGGACATGGTAGATAAAGCGAAACGTGGCTGATAACAATGCAGAGGGAGGTTGGATCTGAATATTGTCTTAAGCTCAGGGAGATGGCGCAGGAAAGAGACATATGGTGTGAATTCACTGAGGCCTTATGCATCCCGTGGGTGCCAGAGAATTAAATAAATATATGTATCTATATAAAAAACTGTATATATGATACATATATATATACAGTACATATATATAAATATACTGCGCATATATATATATATATATATATATGTATATATATATACATATATCTACATATAAATACACTGTGCATATGTACACATAATACATACATAAATACATACATACACATATATACACACACACACATATATATATATATATATATATATATATATATATATATATATATATATATATACATACATATACTGTATATATGCAGTATATGTATATGTATGTATATACACATTTATATATATATATATATATATATATATATATATATATATATATATATATATACAAATACACACTGTGTATATGTACACATACTTTATATAATATATATATATATATATATATATATATATATATATATATATATATATATATATAATTATGGAAAGCTATCTTTTTCAGGGTTGACTGACTGGGCCTGACCCTGGCTGTTGCCCTTCCGTCGTATCAGGCTGCGTCACTGAAATTGAAAGTCGAGACCTTTCAATTTGTAAAACGAACGCTTGTTCAATAAATACTAGAACGTATATGATCTGAATATATGCATACAAATTCCCATCAAAATTCAATAGATTATTCGCAGCCATTTCTGAATTTAAAATTCTAATGAATACCCTGAGCTAACATGCATATTCATAGATTCGTCGAGAATGGCATTTCAAAAAGTTTTCTCGTTAACATGGAATAATAATGATAATATTATAAAATCCGGACGGGGAGAGAGAGAGAGAGAGAGAGAGAGAGAGAGAGAGAGAGAGAGAGAGAGAGAGAGAGAGAGAGAGAGAGAGAAGAGAGAGAGAGAGAGAGAGAGAGAGAGGAGAGAGAGAGAGAGAGAGAGAATCTTGTCACTACGCCAAAAGGAACTCGGGGGTTTGTTTCTCGAAAGGATATTTGAATTATGATGAAATCTCAACCCCATCACTAGGTCCTCCCCACCCCCCCAGAAATCCATTTCCACGCCAACGACCACGAATAATTATTCTAACCTTAAAAATTAATAATTAAAGTAAATGACCTTAATCCACACTAATTACTTCCAACTTCACTGTTTTTACCTTTGCTTAAGAGCAGCTACAAGGAAGATTAGCACACAATGTCCATTACCGTCAGAAAGAGGAGTGGGGAGAGATGGTGATATTCATTAGCATCCTAAAAATACAGATTATTATTCACGGACCTCAATAGGCGACTAGGGACTAACTCCTTAGTCGCTGATGAAACCAGTAACAACGAATTCGTTTACATTACACGAGGTTTTCTTTCTATTTTCGGATCTTTTTAATTCATGTAGATCAAATATGCTACTTGAATAAATCAATTCACAATTTTACTAAATGTAAACAAATATATGTGTTCAAGTGTTTTACTATATCTCGGACATATTTTTCTGAAAAGTTTACAAGTATGGGCATTATCACTCTTGTCCGTCTAATGATGTCTACCAAATTCCTGCCTAGGGAGGATTACGATAACGTTAAGAGGCGTATCTGATGTCCGACTTGTGTTGACTATGCTTGACTTGGGATTTTCGAGTTGAAACATTAAATGGATTTCCTTTTTATATAGGGATTTAAATTCACTTCCAGAGATTTCTATGCTAAAATAAACCAAACATATAATTGATTTCTACAGACTTCACAGCACTGTGGTGATGTTCTAAGAACCGAGCTGTAGATCTTCAAGCTATTAGATAGTTGAATCCTAAACCACTACCGCAGTCCAAACTAGAATGGGGACACGGTAGAGCGCATACCTTCGCCACCACCACTTTTGCCATCAAGGAAACTGGTGATGATGTGGGTATATCATCCCAAAACACATCTGTCATCTAAATGTCATCATAGCCTAAAAGTCGGATAACAATGGCCGCGCTATGACAAAACCAGCACTTTCTGCAAGTTCGTTGACTCCACTGACCTTTGACCCCTAACCGCTAACAAGGGTAATTACACCATGTATATCTAAAGACACTTTTTGGCACTAATTTCATGTAACTCTGGGAGTCGCTTCATTTTCGGTCGCTATCACCTCGGCAGTTATTCCATCGTATCCAAGGGCTTCCCATCTCTTTAGTTTTTTAATGATAGCTTCGACTTCAAACACACTGATTTCATTCATAGGCACATCAAGGTCTTCATCAGCTTTAGATATATCAATCAAATTATTCCCTTCATATCTCCTATTCATGACCTCACTGAACTGTTCCATCCAACATTGCCTTTCTTCATCTTCGGTTATAACAGATCCATCTCTCTTTTTGATGGGTATATGCTTCTTCTTTTCTATTCTTTGACTTAGTAGAGATTTCATTAATAATTCTATGAGTAATTCTTACACCATAGCTACTCCCTGAATTTATAGCTTTGTCAGCCTCAACTACTTTCCCGTCTAAATATTCTCTCTTGTCTTTCGTGGCTTTTCTTTTGACCTCATTATCAATAATGAAATACTTTGCATGCTCTACCTTGTAATTTTCATGACTTCCATGAAAATTTTCAACAATCAATTTGTTTTAGTCTCCTTTTTATAGTAGCTCAATATTCTGATACTTTAAACTCAAAAGATTTCCGTTTAAGACTACAGGAAAATATAATCCTGTTGCCATAAAGTAAGTGATATTTGTATGGATTCTTGTTCTCCCCAGCTCTGACAATGGCCTCAACTCAACTAGGGATCCTTATCATTCAGACAAGATTATCAGAAAAGGCAACTTTACCACCAACAATTGTAATAGGTTAATAATATTGGTCAGTTTCCCATGGCACCCTTTCCTTTACCAATATTCTTTCCTAGCTTGTATTGTAAAACTGCAAGGTAATCTCCTTGCTATTCATTGACGTTTATTTTCATATAAATAACATGATACAATAGAACACCAAAGCACCGTCGACAACTGCCACAGACTTTCTAACATGTACTTCTGTTTTAGTTCGAGTGTAATTCTTTCTCTTAGTTGTGCCTTTTACAAACACAGACCTACTATCCTGTAGAAGATTGTTGTGCAAAATATGATTTTTAGCCTTGCTTGTATATTTTGAGAAATAATGGGAATACTAGTAATGATGATGATATCAATACTACGATGAAATGGCTAAACGTTTAAGTCAATTTTAATAACTCCCTTGAAGAACTAACCACATTTGATTTCATTAATAAAAAGTAAAACGTTACTTCTAATAGTTCCCATAAACAAAGTTTCATCGAAATGAAGCAAAGCAAAAAAATAACATTTCCTGTCAATTGGTGACCAAAGGAAGAAAAACCAATGGAAATAAACATGTCAAAACAATAAGACGAATCTGTATATACAATAGTGCCAAGAAACAAAACGTCCCATCAATGAAACCCAATACATGTTTTAGAAATAACGTGGTTAGTGTGAACAAAAACGTTCTCTTAAAGGGAACCCGATCTTAGTGAACGCATATCATCTCCCCACAAAAATCAAGGGGAAAATAAATGGAGGCGAAATTTATACGGGAATAATTCGACGAACATGGCCCACCGGATCTCTAATTTCCGGACGAACAAAATATCAACCGTTTGGCAATATATTCGGGGGTGAAGGCAATGCAATATAAACCTAGACTCTATTGCGATACGGGTAGAGAGAGAGAGAGAGAGAGAGAGAGAGAGAGAGAGAGAGAGAGAGAGAGAGAGAGAGAGAGCACGTTTTGAATATTAGTTTAATCTCAAGGGAGAAATTATGCAACACCACCATAAAGCAAGGGAGAGGGATGAAGGGAAGGGAGAGGAGGAGGAGGAGGAGGAGTATGCTCTGATCCCTTCCTGCCACATGTGCATACATAATATAATTTCCTTAGGCTGCTGCATACAGGCTGCCTCTTGGCAACTAAGCCATACAGAACATATTGCTTCAATCATGAGAAGGGTACACACTATCTAATATAGGAAATTCCATTCAAAATCCTTGCAAGTTCTCGTAATAAAGTTTTAGCTCCCAATTGCCGTACTTGATGTACCAAAAGGGTTAGAAGAACAAATTACACTTTCGACGTACATATCAATGTGGACACATTTTATGTACCTTGTTGTATCCATTGCATGTGTTTTTATCATAGAACTTTTATTCCCAAAAATAAATAGGTTTACACGCTATTAAATAGAAATAGTCATTTTGAACAAATCAAAATTATACCAGAATGAAAAGTCTTTTTAAAAAGATTGGAAAGGATTACACGAATTAAAAAGTCCACAAGTTCATATGCGAAACATGAAATAAAAGAGGATAGTGCTTGAGTCGAGGAATCTGACCATATGGTGTCACCCCATAGCCCGAGGTGGTCATTCAGTTGTCATTGATATAAAAGTTAAAAAGAGGAAGGACAGCGATGGAAAAAAAGAAGCAAGAATGATAGTAACAGAGGACTAAAAGGTGGGTTCAAATAGGGGGCAAAGGGGTACTGCAGATCCTTTCGTAATGCATACATTGCACCGCAGGAGGTGCACTGACGCTATTTGTTTGTGCGAGGGAAGAAGAATAAAATGGAAACTACAAGTAATTACAAGTGGAAAAGGGAAAATACGATTACATACAATGCAAGTTTTGTTAGACCACTTTTTTCATTTACGGATTATTGAATATTTGATGAGGCGTAAATGGAAAGTCCAATCACTTTCGTTAATTTCATTTGAAACATTTAAGGGGAAAAAGAGACAATGAAGTGACGCATAGGCCATGGAAAAGGTGGATAACGGAAGCAACCTTAAAAGAGAATCAAATATATAATATTTCGGAAAGAAACTCAGGATACTTAATTCAAGTATCCTTCTCTAAAGGAAGAGAAAAAAATTACTACATAAGGATAACTTGCATCTTGGAATTTCAATTGTATAACTACCTAAGATTTTAACACTAACAAATCTCTCGCATGAATTGTACCACTAATGACTTAGACCTAGCCAATGAGATTGATTGATTGATTGATTTAAGGTTTTCAGGCATCCTGACATCTAAGGTCGTTGACGCCGATATCATTTAGTTTATATATACAAAAAAATTAATGGATATTCAATTAAAACCATAAAAGTTGAATGTCATTATAAAAGTTAGATAGTTTTCAGAAGACCTGCTTCTGAAATAAATCTAAAAATTCCACTAGCATAGTAGGACACATCATGTCCAAGAATCATGGCAAGGATGAACTTGCCACGAATCATGGCAAGGATGAACCTGCCACCCTCACCTCGAGCCTCAAACAAATATCTATTCCTTAAGTTATTATAATTGGGGCATTCGGTCAATAAATGCCTCACTGTTAGAGGTACTAAACAGTCTTCACAATACGGTTGGTTTTGGCCCTTCTGCAGAAACTCTGTGTCAACCGAGTGTGACCAATACGGAGACGACAAAGAGAAGTCTCCCATTTTCGGGGCATCATGTTATACCTCCAAGGAAATATGGCTGTTATACCTCTCTGTCCAATAATAAAAAGAAATTCTAAAATCTTTAAAACTAGAGGGTTGCTAGAATTAAAAACTTCTAAAGCTTGAAGAACACTCCTTGCATCACTAAAAATTGTAAAATTACCCTCCTTCTCCAACGCTATTTTCTCAATCACGGTTAATATGCCATACAGTTTGGCAGTAAATATGGAACCTGCTAGAGGAAGTGCACCTCTACAATTAAAATCATTACTATGTACTCCAAATCCAACGCCAACATCAGATTTGGAGCCATCAGTACTTATAAAAGTCAATCCTCTATGTTCTTCAACATGTTCCATAAAAAGAGACCTGGCTTCTAGGTCAGTCATATTCTTCTTAACTCCAATAAAGTATTTACAAAAAGATATCTCTGGTATTTCCATGGAGGCGTTGATGATACTTTGAATGGAAGTACCTTACTTCTAATTATATCCAGACTGTTTAATAATCGTTTCACCCAAAAACCATAAGGTTGAGGAGATTTTGGGTGCAACTCAAAGTATGATGTGTGTTTTACAAGACTTGCAGTCTGAAAGGCTAGAGAGTTAGGGAGTCTTTGCAATCTAAACCAATACCAAATAATAAAAGACATTCGGTAAAGGTCTAGAGGTAACTCTCCAGCATCAACAAGGAGACTTGGGATAGGCGAGGTTCTAAATGCTCCTGTAGGCAATCTAATACCAGCATGATGTATTGAGTATAATATTTTTAACTGGCTTGGGGTGGCTGAAGAGTATATTTCACATCCATAACTAATTTTGGAAAAAATCAAAGCCTTGTAAAATTTTAAAATAGTAGTGCAGTCTGCCCCCCTGATGTATGGGACAATGCTTTTAAGATATTCAGAACCTCAAGACATTTAGCTTTTAATGCTTTTAAGTGAAAAACCCATGTAAGCCTACAATCAAATATCAAACCTAAAAATTTAGCTTCACTTGCACATGGTATCCGTTGACCTTTAATGTATACAGTATATCCGGGTCTGGATGTACTCCCCGGATACGACAAAAATGGACAATGGTAGTTTTACTTGTCGAGTACTTAAATCCATTCACGTCAGCCCACTGGATGAATTTGTCAATAGTGTGTTTTATTTTTCTCTCAACCATTGCCATTCTAGTTCCAGCAAATGATATTGAGATATCATCCACCAATAATGTTGAGAGAACATCTTAGGGAATGACTGAGGATATCCCATTAATTGCTAGTGCAAATAGGGTTACACTCAGCACACTCCCCTGAGGAACTCCTCCTTCCTGACACTTACTCTCTGATAGAGTTTCCCCCACTCTCACTTGAAAAACTCTATGTGAAAGAAATCACTGAATAAATAGTGGTAGTTCTCCTTTTAATCCTAGTTCATGAATTGTTTTAAGTATACCATATCTCCATGTGGTATCATATGCCTTTTAAAGGTAAAAAAAAAAAACTCACATGGCGCTGTTTGGAAGCAAAGGCTTCACAAATAGAGGACTCAAGTCTTATTAACACATTAGTTGTTGAATGCATTTTTCTGAATCCACATTGAATCGGTGATAAAATACCCTTCTTTTCAAGGTATCACATCAACCTTGCATTGACCACCTTCTCCATGATTTTACATAAACAAAAAGTCAATGCAATAGGTCGATAGTTTACTGCTAAAAACTTGTCCTTACCGGGTTTTAAAAAGGCTAAAATAATGACTAGTTCCTAAACACTTGGGTAACTATGATCATGCCATATTCTATTAATAATACTTAAAATAAATAACTTTGTATTAAAATGTACATGTTTAACCATTGCATAAGGAATTCCATCGGTTCCAGGGGCTGTATCGTTGCAAGTAGCGAGTACGGAATAAAGTTCTCTTTCAGTAAAAGGAGAATTATACGATTCTTCCCTTCCTGTTGCAAAATTTAAAATGTTCTTTTCTTCAATGCTCCTGTACTGGTGACCAGGAGCTGCTACACTCTTCCAGGGGCTGTATCGTTGCAAGTAGCGAGTATGGAATCAAGTTCTTTCAGTAAAAGGAGAATTATACGATTCTTCCCTTCCTGTTGCCAAAATTTAAAATGTTCTTTTCTTCAATGCTCCTGTACTGGTGACCAGGAGCTGCTACACTCTTGCACGATACATTTGAAAAATGGTCAGCCAGGGCATTGCTAACTTCATTTCCTTCAGTCACATACTGACCATTCACTTTCAACACTGGTGGTGGGTTCGGGGTAAATTTGCCTCCAATCTTTTTTAATTTCCTCCATACAGAAAATGATGGCGTTTTATTATTAATGGAGGAAATAAAAGCCACCCAAGATTGGCGTCTAGCTTCTTTCATGGCACGACGGAACTGTGCTCTACACTTTTTATATGATATCAAATTTTCATCCGTACGGCGTCTATGTAATCTAGTCAGGGATTTTCTGGTGGCTCGGTGCAAGGCTGTTAATTCTGAAGACCACCATGGGACTGGTCGTCTTTTGAATAGCCCTGTGGTTTTGGGAATCGAATTGATTCCTGCTGTATGGAGAGCTCCATTCAGTAGGTCTATGGCATCATCAATACTTTCAAACTGTTCTGCTCTCCCTTCGATTTCACTTAGCTCACAAAATTTAACCCAGTCTGCCTTGTCAAGATTCCATTGTGGCGATCTTTGCAAAGGCGGATCCTTGTTGGTGTTTATAATGATTGGTGCATGATCACTAGTGTGCAAATCATCTAATGTCCTCCAATCAAACTCAAGAAGGCAGTTAGAGCTTGCAATTGAAAGGTCAATGCATTGGAAGTGCATGGGCTCTCCTGTATTAAGGAGTCCCACATCCTCACTCTCCACAATTGATGAGATAATATTGCCCCTTGTGTTGGCCAAAGCATCACCCCATAAAGGATGTCTACCATTCATATTTCCCAGTAAGAGAAAAGGTTGAGGGAGTTGTTGAATGACTTCTGCTAAATCATCATATAAAATATTATCATTTGGAGATAAGTACAGAGAGCATATTGTATATTTTCTCCCTATATCAATTTGTACAACCACTGCCTGCAGGGTTGTACGTATAGCCATAGCTATTTGGGGAACATCTCGACGAATGTACATGAAACTTCCGCCATGGCTCCCTGCTTGTTGATTATATGGTGTTCTGTAGTTAACATACAATCTGGGGGAATGTTCAAGAATTAGGAGCTTAAGTTCTTCATATTTCGCCCTCAAACCCTGACAGTTCCATTGCAAAATGGAGAAAACTATGGATTATTTCTGGAAGACATCTTGGATGAGGTCTTCCCAATTAGCAGTTTTTAATCTAACATTGTTACCTGTAGGTTTCTTCAGAGGTGGTCTTGTTACGTTGGGTTTTACGTTTGTGTTTTTCTTTGCATCCTTTTGATCTATTTGTTGAGGTGGATGGTGGACCTCAACTTGAATTTCTGATTTATTTAATTTATCTTCTGGTTCATTAGAAACGTCAATAGACAAAACATCAAATTTATTTGATGTCATAACCTTAACGTTTCTAATGGAAGGTGGAGAGAGAGATGGAGTTCTCTCTCTTTTACGATTAATAGATGGTGGGATTCGAGATTTTTGCACCTTTCCCACTACAAGTGCATCAGGTAAGTTGGTCTTAAGTGGAACCTCCATCAGATCAGGCAAGGACATGGCCTGAGAGGTTTGTACTATTTTTTTGTAATGAGAGATGAAGGCTGTACAGCAATGGGCAATGCCCTAGTGTTAATACACCGTGATAAAGCCTCAGGAGGTAATATGGTTATCTTGTTATTTGACATTTTATCAGATGGTATACTTTTTTTTTTAGCTATTGGCAGTACTATGTTGGTTTGATTTTAATGCCTTAGCATATGTATTTGATTCATTTAATTGTCTTTTGGCATGGGTCACACTTATATGTTCTAAGTTCGATTTGTTGAGGGCAGTTCCCTCCAACTTATATAGCTCGCAGCTCTTGTCTGTGGATTTATGACTCGAGCTGCAATTTAAACACCAGGCTCCAAGTGCACTCTCTCCATGGTAAGATTTGGAGCAAATACCACACATTCATTTTTGCAAACTTTAGAAGGGTGCCCAAATTTAAAACAATTAAAGCTTTGCAGTGGCTTCTGCTTGAATGGTCTTACTTTAATCCTTTCGTTCTCAATAATAACCTGAAAAGGTACATCAGCATCCTGGAACGTAAGGATTATCATTGATGTACCTGGGACTTTGTGAACTTTCCATACATTTAGTGGACACATGGCCAGTATCTCCTCCTCTATAAATTCATATAAATCTCTGTTAAAAATTACCCCCATTCTGTAGCTAAAATTTAGTTAGGGTTTGACATCTAACTTAATGTCATCATTACTTATTTTCATATTGGTCAATATTACAGACTGTGTACTGGATTTAGCATGGATAAGGAAACTATTTTTTCCAAAACGAGATATATCACCTGGTGCAATAGTTCCTACTTTTTTCTGAATTAATTTGCATATTTTAAAATAATTTCCTGTAACCCCCTTTGATTCAGCTATAAGCCACATCGGTGGTTTTAGATTTCTCTGGGAGGGCATAACTAAACTGCGTCTTTTTCCAACCCATCGGCAGGTCTATACACATCCAAATCTCTTGGTACCTTATCACAAAGAGCAGCCGCGACATTCAAGTTATTAATTTTAATATTATTCAAGTTATTTATTGCACTAAATGTTTCATCATAACTACTGTAGGATATCCATGAATCCCATGTTTTAGCTTCAAGTTTCATCCTTATTTCTTTTATGCATCCATAGCATTCAAATGCTTTATATAGATCATCATAATTTGTCTCTATTGAAATTTGGGTAACATGAAGGATTCGAAGTTTCGTCATGTTATCCAAATTACTCGATTATGAAATATCAGTAGAATGGTCCTTTCCCATTCCGAGGTCATCAACAGAACTTTCCCTTATCGCATTATCAGAGGTCGTCAACAGTGCCGAAGGGGAGTCAGCAAATCCAGGGGATGGGGAGTCAGTATTTGAAGGGTCCATAGTTAAGGGTGGGATTTTCTTTGTTTATTGTTGGTTTACCTGCTTTAGAATTTTAAGAAAGTATCATGCGTTGGAAAGGAAATTTGCATTCTCCACTATCGGCACAATGTGTACAAGACATTTCATATTTTCACATGGCGACAGGAAAGACTAGTAATTATTAAGAATTTGGTATTTTCAATTGCCCTACTCTTGGTACCATCAAACTGTCTTTCCTGCCGTCCAGTCTTTAAAGATGGATAGTTTGCTAACTCCTCCTCCTTCCATATGCTTTACTCGAGCGAAAACGCCGACGAGGAGGCAGGCAGCCCGGCCGTCCGACAGTGTCATAGACAGAGACACAGAGACCTCACTCACCTGGAAAGGTTTCCACATTTTTGATTTGTCCGACATGCCTTTTTTAGGCTAAAGGCTTTTATTGGGATCCCTGGTCTACGTCACCTTCTTGTGAAAATCTGCCAAAATCCATCTGCAACGCCTTTGTGCATGGTTCGACAATGGTGAGTACCAAGAATATATAGGGCTTATTTTTAAGGTTATCATTGCGAACTCTCATTGCCTTGTGTTGCCTATTAAAGTTTTTCCTGTCTGTCATTTTTAATCTTATGAAGATTCGTAATAGTTCTTTTGTGGTCAATATGTTTTCTATATCTTGTCCTTTCAGGTGATTTAGCTCTCGGACTAGTAACTCTAGCTTATTATAAATTCACGTTGTTAACACTTGGGTAAGAGAATCGTCTAATACATTAATGTTTCGAGTGATTATATTTATGACGAATTGTCTCCCATATTACGACCGAGCAAATTTATATTAGGTTTACCGTTCATTTCAGGATGGTGTTTGGTTTCGATGTATCGGCCCTTTTATTTCCTTCCTGATACTAATGTAAACCTCAGTTGCTCAATTGTAAGGTAATTTTAAGTGGGTTATTATTCCGATGGGTATATTCTTCTACATAAATGACCATGCTTTTTAGATAATAATCTGCCTGAATATATCTTTACAGACAGCGAGCGAAGCAGAACGAAGGAAACGCCCTACGATCTACGTGAATTGCCTTGTTCTCCAACCAATTGTTTGTAACTCCGTTACTACGTTATTTTAAAGGCTTATTTATGTAATAAATATCATATTTAATTACATTTTTCCTTCCAACCTTTATTTCAAACCACAGATTTTTATGGTGTTCTGCTTATGGTGCCCAACGTGGGGCAACACAATGAAAGGTGCTTAATGATGGTGCAGATGATCCAGTAGAGAATTGACCACGACCGGGGCTCCCAGTAGTCTCATATTTCTATTTGCAGGACTTTGACATTTTCCTTTCCAGGATATTAACATTTCATTTAAATAAATATATTTTTCCTTTTCAGAAAGTCAACATTTTATTATTTTGCATTTGTTATACGTTTGTTATAATGGCTAACTTACAGGTACTGATTGGACAACGAAAAGTCATTCGGAGAAAAGTCACCGAACAATTCAATAGGTCTGACACTTATTCTGCCCTTACACAAGAAGAAAAGTTAGCTATTAAAGGTCTTCTTGTTAATTATGGAAACAAGCTGTCAGAGCTAGATGATCATATCCTCTTGAAGAAATTTCCTGACGTATCTGATGAAGCAGAGTTAGAGCCAGAATTAACAAGTTGCCAGGATTATTTAGATAAAATTGAGTATTGTTTACCATTACTTGAGATTTCCAGGGGTAATAATGGTTCTAATATTCCCGACGTGGCCCGCAGTTTACTGAAACAGCCAACAGCTCCTCTTCCTAAGTTTACAAGTAAAGAAGGAGAAGATTTATTGAAATTTTTAGCAGAGTTTGAGGATACAACTAATGTATTTCAGTATCCTGATAGAGATTTACTTTTATTGCTGAAGCAACAGATAGACGGTCGAGCAAAGACTTTATTATGTTCTCTGGAAGCTGACAAACAGCGTTATGTAGATGCCAAAGAATTATTGATTTCCGCCTTTGCTTCTAAGGAGGTTTGTAAAAACAATGCAATTAGGAAAATTACGGAGTTAAGTCTAAGAGAGGGTGATGACCCCTTCACATTTATTTCCATCCTCCGATCAGTATGTGAAGCAGTCAAGACTTTTAACATTGGAGCGGATGAATTTGTCAGATATTTTGCTTGGCACGGCTTAAATGGTCGCTTTCAGCGTCATTTTATTAATATTACAGGAAAAACTCATCCTTCCTTAAATGATATTATTTCACATTTCTTTGCAGCTTGCGAAAGGTACGAAAGTGACGGGAAAGGTGTTGAAAGCTTGAAATGTAAAGCTTCACGTGTCAAAACATTAACACACCCTCTTCCTAAAGAGAGTACTACCAGCATGGCTGCGGAAGCAGTAACATATGATAAAGACAGGTCTTCGCCTCAGTGTTCCTTGTGTTCTGCAGTTGGAAATACTGATAAATTTCACTTTATCCATAAGTGCCCTAATTTTCTTTCTCCTACAGATAAAGTGCATATTTTAAAATCTAGAAATGGATGTGTAAAATGCGGCCAGTTTAATCATGTTTCCGGTAAGTGTCGTTTTAAATTCAAAAGACGCTGTTCAAATTGTAACAGCTGGCATATGACTTACCTATGTGATAGGAGTCAGTCACCAGACAGAGACTCTAACAATATTAATAACTGCAAATCCAAGGTGGAAACTTCTCCTCAAATAAGCAGCGGTGTTGCCGTACTTCCTACTTGTCAAGGTGATTCCATTTTACCCACCTTTTCATTTAAAGTTGGGGGGACTGTTTACAGAGGACTGAAGGACAGTGGTTCGCAGAGCACGTTTGTCACTAAGAAATTGGCGGAGGAGAATAATCTTAAAATCATTAACTCTAAAGTAAAGCTAACAGTTAATGGGTTTAATGGTAACAAGGAGTATTTTACTGAAATTGTTGAAGTTCCTGTTACGATTGGAGATAAATCCTTTATAATTTATTGCTTGGTTGTACCAAACATTAATGTAGCATTGAAATTACCTCTGCTTGGTAGATTAGTTGATAAATTTCAGGCACAAGGTGTTAAATTAGCTGATCAATTCCTTAATAAATTTTCTCATGAAATTGATAATGTTCAGCTCATTTTAGGTACAGACTTCGCTTATTGTATTGCAGGTACAGATACAGTTTTTGGAGGAATAAATTCATCGATGTATACCGAGTGTCATGCAGGTATTTTGTTGTCTGGTAGCATTGATTTAATGATCTGGAATATTGATAATTTAGCTGATAAGAGAGTGCCAACCTCGGCTGTTAGTAACCCATTTGAGTGTAGTTCTGCTATTCATATCCAGAGTAATTCATTTTTGCTGAACTCTAAAGTTGATATTTTTGCCGATGATGACGTTAATAATAACTTTGAGGTAAACTGTTCATTTTCTGTAATAAATGAAAGAGGTATGCTTATGGAGAAACCACTGCAACAGGCCACTGATCAACTTCTAGAGTCTGAATGCAATAATTACTTAAATTACGATCAGAATTCCTACAATGATGAAAGTATTGAACTTAATAACCAGTTGGTCGAATTTACCATCAAAACCCTTCGTCGTAGGGAGTCTGATGGACGTATTATCGTTCCCTTGCTGTGGAATGGGAAAGTTTCTCATTTACTTTCAAAGAATGAACATCTAAGTTCATATTAAGGTCTAACCTCAAGAGACTTAAACGACATCCAGAACGTTTGCAGCTCGTTGACCAAACAATTAAGGAGCAATTGAAGGCAGGCATAATTGAACCCATTTATGATTTAGAAGTGTTTAAAAGTGAGAATCCTCAACATTCTTTTTTACCACACATGCCTATCTTTAAACTGGATAGGGATAGTACCAAATGTAGGATTGTATTTTTGTCTAACCTTAGGGATTCTTCTAATAATATATCTTTGTCACATAACCAGTGCATGTATTCAGGGCCTACGTTAAACCAAAAATTGTCCTCTTCCTTTTTACAGCTTAGATTTGACCAAAAGTTACTCATATTTGACCTTAAGAAAGCCTTTAATATGTTATCTTTAACAGAAACTGATCAGTCCAAGTTGTTATTTTTTTGGTACAAAAATGTGAATCAAGGCGATTTTTCCTTATTGGCTTTTAAGAATGTAAGATTACCTTTTGGCCTTAGATGTAGTCCCTTTTTATTAATGATTTCATTATATTATATACTTGTGTTACAACCTTCAGAGGATTCTCGAATAGCAGATTTAAAGAAATTTATCTATTCCATGATTTATATGGACAATGGGGCTATTACTGCCAACACTAAAGAGGAGTTAGAGTGGTCGTATAAACAGCTTTCAAATATATTCAATCCCTATAAATTTGACATTCAGCAGGTTGTAACTAATGACTTGACTTTACAGGATGAGGTGGACCGCGAAGCCGAGGCAGCTACGCCTTTACGTAACAAGTTGTTTGGTTTAAACTGGGACCGATGTTCCGACGAAATTTTCACTAAACCAATTTGTCTTGATCCCAATGCTAATACTAAAAGGTCTCTTTTACAAACAATTGCTTCACAGTTTGACCTTTTTGGTTTTAATATGCCATTGTTTAACCGCTGTAGATTGTTCATGCATCAATTACAGTGTCAAAAGAATTTACATTGGGATCAACCATTAACGCAAGAATTGCAGAGAGAATGGATTAATATTTGCAGGCAAACCAACAGAGCTCCTCCTTTAAAAATTGCTAGGTGTGTTGGTCCACGAGATGGCAATTATGATATTTATATTTTTTCAGATGCAAGTAAGGACATATTTGGTTGTGTACTCTATTTACAGCATATTGAATCCAATCGCTTAAGCTTTATACATGCCAAAAACCGACTTGTAAATAAGCAACTCGAGTAAATCCATGCCCTCTCTGGAACTTAACGCAATACATTTAAGTGTTGAGTGTGCTCTTGAGATTTACAAAGATTTGTCTGGATCTGCTTGCTTAAAACCCTTAAAGATTAATAATATTTACGTATATACTGATTCTCTCTGTGCCTTACATTGGCTGAACTCTGCTGCCTTGAAATTGGACAAATTAAATAAACATTCTCCATTTGTCGTAAATAGACTTCATAATATACAAAGAATGTGTGAAACGGTTCCTATAAAATTTAGCTTTATTTCAGGGAAAAACAATCCTGCGGACATAATCACCAGATGTGTGTCATACAACCAGTTGCAAAATTCTTGCTTTTTTTCAGGACCAAATTTAAGTATAAATGAAGTTCCAGAATTGTCAACTACCATACCAGCATTTGAGATGCCCACTGAGGTTCAAGCAACTCCTTCCACAGCTCAGGTTATTGAAGTTGCTAACAATCTTATTGATATTAATAATTATTCCAATTTCAGGAAACTTGTATTGATTTTTCGCAATATTTTCTTAGTGGTGCACAAGTGGAAGCTGAAAGCGAAAATTGCTTGCTCACCAGTCGCTAATTACTTTGCCCAGGCTATAAATTACTTGTTAAACAATGAACAAAGAAAGCATTATCCTGAGGTATATTCTTACCTACAGCATGGTCTTAATTCCAGAAAAGACATTCCTCCTATTATAACGCAACTTAATGTATTTTTAGATTCACAGGGTCTTCTGAGAGTTAAGAGTAAATTCAAAAAATGGAATTATGGCTTAAGTGGAAATTACCCTTTATTATTGCACCCAGACAGTCATTTGACCAAACTAATTATTTGGGATGCACACCTCAAATTATTACATTCAGGATGTTATTCTGTATTAACAGAGCTCAGAAAGCATTATTACATCCCTAAACGTTTCTCAGTTGTGAAAAAGGCTCTTAAACAGTGTGTTCATTGTCGTAGGTTTAATAATCGTTATATAAGGTTAAATCAGAACTTTTACAGAGACTTCAGAGCAGATCCTCCTACGGTTCCTTTTTCTAACATATTTATGGATTATCTAGGACCCTTCAATACGAAGGATGGAAAAGAGACCCGTAAGGTTTGGTTACTATGTATCACCTGTACTTGGTCTAGGGCAGTTAACCTCAAAATTTGCAGGAGTTTGAATGTTGCAGAATTTTTAAGAGCATTTCAGCTACACTGCTTTGAGTACGGGATTCCTCAACTTTGTATTAGTGATCTTGGAACTCAGTTGGTGGCAGGAGGTAATACCATAACTTCCTTCATTAGTGACCCTCAGACGCAATTATATTTTGAGGAAAATAATGTAAAACCCCTCTCCTTTCAGCAATATTTCAAAGGCTGCAGTGAATTGGGATCATTAGTAGAAGTCTGTGTAAAAATGGTCAAAAGATTAATGTTTGGAGCAATTAAGAATTTTATATTGACGTATGTAGACTTTGAATTTCTTGTCTGTAATATTGTGCATCTCATTAATCGACGACCTATAGCCTTCAAAGAAGCTGTTCGTGCTGAGACTGACAATGTGCCCGAACCAATAACGCCGGAACAGCTCGTGCGAGGCTATGAATTGACTTCTCTAAACCTTATCCCTAATCTTCAACCTCTTTCAGTTGAAGATCCAGAATTTGACCCTGATAATCAAGCTATTTCTCAGAATTACGTAAAGTTGTGTAAAATTAGGCAGACTTTAATAGAGACCTATCATAATGAATTTCTAGGTACTCTGATTCAGCAAGCAGTTGACAGAAAGGGGCGGTATCGACCCGTTACTCATAAATTACTGAAGGTTGGCGATGTTGTATTAATTAAGGAGGAACATACCAAAAGGAATAATTATCCTCTAGGCATAATTTTGGAAGTTTTAAAGAATGATTTGGGTGAAGTTACCCATGCTGTTATTAAGAAGGGAAAAACAGGCCAGACATCAAGGTTGCGTGTAAATAATATTATTCCAATACTAGAAAACACAGGAAGTACCAATTCAGCTACTCCTGATGTTTGTAATTCTGTTACTTCGTCCTTAAGGCCCAAAAGAAAGGCTGCTATATTAAGCCAAGAAAGGACAAGACAGATGCTTTAATCTTTATTCAGTATTTGTATTTTCTTGTATTTAATTTAATTATTTTTACATTTCTTAAATGTATTTTTTCTTACAATTGTCCTTGTTACATATGTTTCAGGATGGAATTTTTTCGTTTCTGAAAAAATCCCATCTTCGCCCCTGGACTGTACAAGACATTTCATATTTTCACATGGCGACAGGAAAGACTAGTAATTATTAAGAATTTGGTATTTTCAATTGCCCTACTCTTGGTACCATCAAAGTGTCTTTCCTGCCGTCCAGTCTTTAAAGATGGATAGTTTGCTAACTCCTCCTCCTTCCATATGCTTTACTCGAGCGAAAACGCCGACGAGGAGGCAGGCAGCCCGGCCGTCCGACAGTGTCAGAGACAGAGACACAGAGACCTCACTCACCTGGAAAGGTTTCCACATTTTTGATTTGTCCGACATGCCTTTCTTAGGCTAAAGGCTTTTATTGGGATCCCTGGTCTACGTCACCCTCTTGTGAAAATCTGCCAAAATCCATCTGCAACGCCTTTGTGCATGGTTCGACAATGGTGAGTACCAAGAATATATAGGGCTTATTTTTAAGGTTATCATTGCGAACTCTCATTGCCTTGTGTTGCCTATTAAAGTTTTTCCTGTCTGTCATTTTTAATCTTATGAAGATTCGTAATAGTTCTTTTGTGGTCAATATGTTTTCTATATCGTATTCTCTTGTCCTTTCAGGTGATTTAGCTCTCGGACTAGTAACTCTAGCTTATTATAAATTCACGTTGTTAACACTTGGGTAAGAGAATCGTCTAATACATTAATGTTTCGAGTGATTATATTTATGACGAATTGTCTCCCATATTACGACCGAGCAAATTTATATTAGGTTTACCGTTCATTTCAGGATGGTGTTTGGTTTCGATGTATCGGCCCTTTTATTTCCTTCCTGATACTAATGTAAACCTCAGTTGCTCAATTGTAAGGTAATTTTAAGTGGGTTATTATTCCGATGGGTATATTCTTCTACATAAATGACCATGCTTTTTAGATAATAATCTGCCTGAATATATCTTTACAGACAGCGAGCGAAGCAGAACGAAGGAAACGCCCTACGATCTACGTGAATTGCCTTGTTCTCCAACCAATTGTTTGTAACTCCGTTACTACGTTATTTTAAAGGCTTATTTATGTAATAAATATCATATTTAATTACATTTTTCCTTCCAACCTTTATTTCAAACCACAGATTTTTATGGTGTTCTGCTTATGGTGCCCAACGTGGGGCAACACAATGAAAGGTGCTTAATGATGGTGCAGATGATCCAGTAGAGAATTGACCACGACCGGGGCTCCCAGTAGTCTCATATTTCTATTTGCAGGACTTTGACATTTTCCTTTCCAGGATATTAACATTTCATTTAAATAAATATATTTTTCCTTTTCAGAAAGTCAACATTTTATTATTTTGCATTTGTTATACGTTTGTTATAATGGCTAACTTACAGGTACTGATTGGACAACGAAAAGTCATTCGGAGAAAAGTCACCGAACAATTCAATAGGTCTGACACTTATTCTGCCCTTACACAAGAAGAAAAGTTAGCTATTAAAGGTCTTCTTGTTAATTATGGAAACAAGCTGTCAGAGCTAGATGATCATATCCTCTTGAAGAAATTTCCTGACGTATCTGATGAAGCAGAGTTAGAGCCAGAATTAACAAGTTGCCAGGATTATTTAGATAAAATTGAGTATTGTTTACCATTACTTGAGATTTCCAGGGGTAATAATGGTTCTAATATTCCCGACGTGGCCCGCAGTTTACTGAAACAGCCAACAGCTCCTCTTCCTAAGTTTACAAGTAAAGAAGGAGAAGATTTATTGAAATTTATAGCAGAGTTTGAGGATACAACTAATGTATTTCAGTATCCTGATAGAGATTTACTTTTATTGCTGAAGCAACAGATAGACGGTCGACCAAAAACTTTATTATGTTCTCTGGAAGCTGACAATCAGCGTTATGTAGATGCCAAAGAATTATTGATTTCCGCCTTTGCTTCTAAGGAGGTTTGTAAAAACAATGCAATTAGGAAAATTACGGAGTTAAGTCTAAAAAAGGGTGATGACCCCTTCACATTTATTTCCATCCTCCGATCAGTATGTGAAGCAGTCAAGACTTTTAACATTGGAGCGGATGAATTTGTCAGATATTTTGCTTGGCACGGCTTAAATGGTCGCTTTCAGCGTCATTTTATTAATATTACAGGAAAAACTCATCCTTCCTTAAATGATATTATTTCACATTTCTTTGCAGCTTGCGAAAGGTACGAAAGTGACGGGAAAGGTGTTGAAAGCTTGAAATGTAAAGCTTCACGTGTCAAAACATTAACACACCCTCTTCCTAAAGAGAGTACTACCAGCATGGCTGCGGAAGCAGTAACATATGATAAAGACAGGTCTTCGCCTCAGTGTTCCTTGTGTTCTGCAGTTGGAAATACTGATAAATTTCACTTTATCCATAAGTGCCCTAATTTTCTTTCTCCTACAGATAAAGTGCATATTTTAAAATCTAGAAATGGATGTGTAAAATGCGGCCAGTTTAATCATGTTTCCGGTAAGTGTCGTTTTAAATTCAAAAGACGCTGTTCAAATTGTAACAGCTGGCATATGACTTACCTATGTGATAGGAGTCAGTCACCAGACAGAGACTCTAACAATATTAATAACTGCAAATCCAAGGTGGAAACTTCTCCTCAAATAAGCAGCGGTGTTGCCGTACTTCCTACTTGTCAAGGTGATTCCATTTTACCCACCTTTTCATTTAAAGTTGGGGGGACTGTTTACAGAGGACTGAAGGACAGTGGTTCGCAGAGCACGTTTGTCACTAAGAAATTGGCGGAGGAGAATAATCTTAAAATCATTAACTCTAAAGTAAAGCTAACAGTTAATGGGTTTAATGGTAACAAGGAGTATTTTACTGAAATTGTTGAAGTTCCTGTTACGATTGGAGATAAATCCTTTATAATTTATTGCTTGGTTGTACCAAACATTAATGTAGCATTGAAATTACCTCTGCTTGGTAGATTAGTTGATAAATTTCAGGCACAAGGTGTTAAATTAGCTGATCAATTCCTTAATAAATTTTCTCATGAAATTGATAATGTTCAGCTCATTTTAGGTACAGACTTCGCTTATTGTATTGCAGGTACAGATACAGTTTTTGGAGGAATAAATTCATCGATGTATACCGAGTGTCATGCAGGTATTTTGTTGTCTGGTAGCATTGATTTAATGATCAAGAATATTAATAATCTAGCTGATAAGAGAGTGCCAACCTCGGCTGTTAGTAACCCATTTGAGTGTAGTTCTGCTATTCATATCCAGAGTAATTCATTTTTGCTGAACTCTAAAGTTGATATTTTTGCCGATGATGACGTTAATAATAACTTTGAGGTAAACTGTTCATTTTCTGTAATAAATGAAAGAGGTATGCTTATGGAGAAACCACTGCAACAGGCCACTGATCAACTTCTAGAGTCTGAATGCAATAATTACTTAAATTACGATCAGAATTCCTACAATGATGAAAGTATTGAACTTAATAACCAGTTGGTCGAATTTACCATCAAAACCCTTCGTCGTAGGGAGTCTGATGGACGTATTATCGTTCCCTTGCTGTGGAATGGGAAAGTTTCTCATTTACTTTCAAAGAATGAACATCTAAGTTGATATTAAGGTCTAACCTCAAGAGACTTAAACGACATCCAGAACGTTTGCAGCTCGTTGACCAAACAATTAAGGAGCAATTGAAGGCAGGCATAATTGAACCCATTTATGATTTAGAAGTGTTTAAAAGTGAGAATCCTCAACATTCTTTTTTACCACACATGCCTATCTTTAAACTGGATAGGGATAGTACCAAATGTAGGATTGTATTTTTGTCTAACCTTAGGGATTCTTTTAATAATATATCTTTGTCACATAACCAGTGCATGTATTCAGGGCCTACGTTAAACCAAAAATTGTCCTCTTCCTTTTTACAGCTTAGATTTGACCAAAAGTTACTCATATTTGACCTTAAGAAAGCCTTTAATATGTTATCTTTAACAGAAACTGATCAGTCCAAGTTGTTATTTTTTTGGTACAAAAATGTGAATCAAGGCGATTTTTCCTTATTGGCTTTTAAGAATGTAAGATTACCTTTTGGCCTTAGATGTAGTCCCTTTTTATTAATGATTTCATTATATTATATACTTGTGTTACAACCTTCAGAGGATTCTCGAATAGCAGATTTAAAGAAATTTATCTATTCCATGATTTATATGGACAATGGGGCTATTACTGCCAACACTAAAGAGGAGTTAGAGTGGTCGTATAAACAGCTTTCAAATATATTCAATCCCTATAAATTTGACATTCAGCAGGTTGTAACTAATGACTTGACTTTACAGGATGAGGTGGACCGCGAAGCCGAGGCAGCTACGCCTTTACGTAACAAGTTGTTTGGTTTAAACTGGGACCGATGTTCCGACGAAATTTTCACTAAACCAATTTGTCTTGATCCCAATGCTAATACTAAAAGGTCTCTTTTACAAACAATTGCTTCACAGTTTGACCTTTTTGGTTTTAATATGCCATTGTTTAACCGCTGTAGATTGTTCATGCATCAATTACAGTGTCAAAAGAATTTACATTGGGATCAACCATTAACGCAAGAATTGCAGAGAGAATGGATTAATATTTGCAGGCAAACCAACAGAGCTCCTCCTTTAAAAATTGCTAGGTGTGTTGGTCCACGAGATGGCAATTATGATATTTATATTTTTTCAGATGCAAGTAAGGACATATTTGGTTGTGTACTCTATTTACAGCATATTGAATCCAATCGCTTAAGCTTTATACATGCCAAAAACCGACTTGTAAATAAGCAACTCAAGAGTAAATCCATGCCCTCTCTGGAACTTAACGCAATACATTTAAGTGTTGAGTGTGCTCTTGAGATTTACAAAGATTTGTCTGGATCTGCTTGCTTAAAACCCTTAAAGGTTAATAATATTTACGTATATACTGATTCTCTCTGTGCCTTACATTGGCTGAACTCTGCTGCCTTGAAATTGGACAAATTAAATAAACATTCTCCATTTGTCGTAAATAGACTTCATAATATACAAAGAATGTGTGAAACGGTTCCTATAAAATTTAGCTTTATTTCAGGGAAAAAACAATCCTGCGGACATAATCACCAGATGTGTGTCATACAACCAGTTGCAAAATTCTTGCTTTTTTTCAGGACCAAATTTAAGTATAAATGAAGTTCCAGAATTGTCAACTACCATACCAGCATTTGAGATGCCCACTGAGGTTCAAGCAACTCCTTCCACAGCTCAGGTTATTGAAGTTGCTAACAATCTTATTGATATTAATAATTATTCCAATTTCAGGAAACTTGTATTGATTTTTCGCAATATTTTCTTAGTGGTGCACAAGTGGAAGCTGAAAGCGAAAATTGCTTGCTCACCAGTCGCTAATTACTTTGCCCAGGCTATAAATTACTTGTTAAACAATGAACAAAGAAAGCATTATCCTGAGGTATATTCTTACCTACAGCATGGTCTTAATTCCAGAAAAGACATTCCTCCTATTATAATGCAACTTAATGTATTTTTAGATTCACAGGGTCTTCTGAGAGTTAAGAGTAAATTCAAAAAATGGAATTATGGCTTAAGTGGAAATTACCCTTTATTATTGCACCCAGACAGTCATTTGACCAAACTAATTATTTGGGATGCACACCTCAAATTATTACATTCAGGATGTTATTCTGTATTAACAGAGCTCAGAAAGCATTATTACATCCCTAAACGTTTCTCAGTTGTGAAAAAGGCTCTTAAACAGTGTGTTCATTGTCGTAGGTTTAATAATCGTTATATAAGGTTAAATCAGAACTTTTACAGAGACTTCAGAGCAGATCCTCCTACGGTTCCTTTTTCTAACATATTTATGGATTATCTAGGACCCTTCAATACGAAGGATGGAAAAGAGACCCGTAAGGTTTGGTTACTATGTATCACCTGTACTTGGTCTAGGGCAGTTAACCTCAAAATTTGCAGGAGTTTGAATGTTGCAGAATTTTTAAGAGCATTTCAGCTACACTGCTTTGAGTACGGGATTCCTCAACTTTGTATTAGTGATCTTGGAACTCAGTTGGTGGCAGGAGGTAATACCATAACTTCCTTCATTAGTGACCCTCAGACGCAATTATATTTTGAGGAAAATAATGTAAAACCCCTCTCCTTTCAGCAATATTTCAAAGGCTGCAGTGAATTGGGATCATTAGTAGAAGTCTGTGTAAAAATGGTCAAAAGATTAATGTTTGGAGCAATTAAGAATTTTATATTGACGTATGTAGACTTTGAATTTCTTGTCTGTAATATTGTGCATCTCATTAATCGACGACCTATAGCCTTCAAAGAAGCTGTTCGTGCTGAGACTGACAATGTGCCCGAACCAATAACGCCGGAACAGCTCGTGCGAGGCTATGAATTGACTTCTCTAAACCTTATCCCTAATCTTCAACCTCTTTCAGTTGAAGATCCAGAATTTGACCCTGATAATCAAGCTATTTCTCAGAATTACGTAAAGTTGTGTAAAATTAGGCAGACTTTAATAGAGACTTATCATAATGAATTTCTAGGTACTCTGATTCAGCAAGCAGTTGACAGAAAGGGGCGGTATCGACCCGTTACTCATAAATTACTGAAGGTTGGCGATGTTGTATTAATTAAGGAGGAACATACCAAAAGGAATAATTATCCTCTAGGCATAATTTTGGAAGTTTTAAAGAATGATTTGGGTGAAGTTACCCATGCTGTTATTAAGAAGGGAAAAAACAGGCCAGACATCAAGGTTGCGTGTAAATAATATTATTCCAATACTAGAAAACACAGGAAGTACCAATTCAGCTACTCCTGATGTTTGTAATTCTGTTACTTCGTCCTTAAGGCCCAAAAGAAAGGCTGCTATATTAAGCCAAGAAAGGACAAGACAGATGCTTTAATCTTTATTCAGTATTTGTATTTTCTTGTATTTAATTTAATTATTTTTACATTTCTTAAATGTATTTTTTCTTACAATTGTCCTTGTTACATATGTTTCAGGATGGAATTTTTTCATTTCTGAAAAAATCCCATCTTCGCCCCTGGACTGTACAAGACATTTCATATTTTCACATGGCGACAGGAAAGACTAGTAATTATTAAGAATTTGGTATTTTCAATTGCCCTACTCTTGGTACCATCAAAGTGTCTTTCCTGCCGTCCAGTCTTTAAAGATGGATAGTTTGCTAACTCCTCCTCCTTCCATATGCTTTACTCGAGCGAAAACGCCGACGAGGAGGCAGGCAGCCCGGCCGTCCGACAGTGTCAGAGACAGAGACACAGAGACCTCACTCACCTGGAAAGGTTTCCACATTTTTGATTTGTCCGACATGCCTTTCTTAGGCTAAAGGCTTTTATTGGGATCCCTGGTCTACGTCACCCTCTTGTGAAAATCTGCCAAAATCCATCTGCAACGCCTTTGTGCATGGTTCGACAATGGTGAGTACCAAGAATATATAGGGCTTATTTTTAAGGTTATCATTGCGAACTCTCATTGCCTTGTGTTGCCTATTAAAGTTTTTCCTGTCTGTCATTTTTAATCTTATGAAGATTCGTAATAGTTCTTTTGTGGTCAATATGTTTTCTATATCGTATTCTCTTGTCCTTTCAGGTGATTTAGCTCTCGGACTAGTAACTCTAGCTTATTATAAATTCACGTTGTTAACACTTGGGTAAGAGAATCGTCTAATACATTAATGTTTCGAGTGATTATATTTATGACGAATTGTCTCCCATATTACGACCGAGCAAATTTATATTAGGTTTACCGTTCATTTCAGGATGGTGTTTGGTTTCGATGTATCGGCCCTTTTATTTCCTTCCTGATACTAATGTAAACCTCAGTTGCTCAATTGTAAGGTAATTTTAAGTGGGTTATTATTCCGATGGGTATATTCTTCTACATAAATGACCATGCTTTTTAGATAATAATCTGCCTGAATATATCTTTACAGACAGCGAGCGAAGCAGAACGAAGGAAACGCCCTACGATCTACGTGAATTGCCTTGTTCTCCAACCAATTGTTTGTAACTCCGTTACTACGTTATTTTAAAGGCTTATTTATGTAATAAATATCATATTTAATTACATTTTTCCTTCCAACCTTTATTTCAAACCACAGATTTTTATGGTGTTCTGCTTATGGTGCCCAACGTGGGGCAACACAATGAAAGGTGCTTAATGATGGTGCAGATGATCCAGTAGAGAATTGACCACGACCGGGGCTCCCAGTAGTCTCATATTTCTATTTGCAGGACTTTGACATTTTCCTTTCCAGGATATTAACATTTCATTTAAATAAATATATTTTTCCTTTTCAGAAAGTCAACATTTTATTATTTTGCATTTGTTATACGTTTGTTATAATGGCTAACTTACAGGTACTGATTGGACAACGAAAAGTCATTCGGAGAAAAGTCACCGAACAATTCAATAGGTCTGACACTTATTCTGCCCTTACACAAGAAGAAAAGTTAGCTATTAAAGGTCTTCTTGTTAATTATGGAAACAAGCTGTCAGAGCTAGATGATCATATCCTCTTGAAGAAATTTCCTGACGTATCTGATGAAGCAGAGTTAGAGCCAGAATTAACAAGTTGCCAGGATTATTTAGATAAAATTGAGTATTGTTTACCATTACTTGAGATTTCCAGGGGTAATAATGGTTCTAATATTCCCGACGTGGCCCGCAGTTTACTGAAACAGCCAACAGCTCCTCTTCCTAAGTTTACAAGTAAAGAAGGAGAAGATTTATTGAAATTTATAGCAGAGTTTGAGGCTACAACTAATGTATTTCAGTATCCTGATAGAGATTTACTTTTATTGCTGAAGCAACAGATAGACGGTCGACCAAAAACTTTATTATGTTCTCTGGAAGCTGACAATCAGCGTTATGTAGATGCCAAAGAATTATTGATTTCCGCCTTTGCTTCTAAGGAGGTTTGTAAAAACAATGCAATTAGGAAAATTACGGAGTTAAGTCTAAGAGAGGGTGATGACCCCTTCACATTTATTTCCATCCTCCGATCAGTATGTGAAGCAGTCAAGACTTTTAACATTGGAGCGGATGAATTTGTCAGATATTTTGCTTGGCACGGCTTAAATGGTCGCTTTCAGCGTCATTTTATTAATATTACAGGAAAAACTCATCCTTCCTTAAATGATATTATTTCACATTTCTTTGCAGCTTGCGAAAGGTACGAAAGTGACGGGAAAGGTGTTGAAAGCTTGAAATGTAAAGCTTCACGTGTCAAAACATTAACACACCCTCTTCCTAAAGAGAGTACTACCAGCATGGCTGCGGAAGCAGTAACATATGATAAAGACAGGTCTTCGCCTCAGTGTTCCTTGTGTTCTGCAGTTGGAAATACTGATAAATTTCACTTTATCCATAAGTGCCCTAATTTTCTTTCTCCTACAGATAAAGTGCATATTTTAAAATCTAGAAATGGATGTGTAAAATGCGGCCAGTTTAATCATGTTTCCGGTAAGTGTCGTTTTAAATTCAAAAGACGCTGTTCAAATTGTAACAGCTGGCATATGACTTACCTATGTGATAGGAGTCAGTCACCAGACAGAGACTCTAACAATATTAATAACTGCAAATCCAAGGTGGAAACTTCTCCTCAAATAAGCAGCGGTGTTGCCGTACTTCCTACTTGTCAAGGTGATTCCATTTTACCCACCTTTTCATTTAAAGTTGGGGGGACTGTTTACAGAGGACTGAAGGACAGTGGTTCGCAGAGCACGTTTGTCACTAAGAAATTGGCGGAGGAGAATAATCTTAAAATCATTAAAGTAAAGCTAACAGTTAATGGGTTTAATGGTAACAAGGAGTATTTTACTGAAATTGTTGAAGTTCCTGTTACGATTGGAGATAAATCCTTTATGATTTATTGCTTGGTTGTACCAAACATTAATGTAGCATTGAAATTACCTCTGCTTGGTAGATTAGTTGATAAATTTCAGGCACAAGGTGTTAAATTAGCTGATCAATTCCTTAATAAATTTTCTCATGAAATTGATAATGTTCAGCTCATTTTAGGTACAGACTTCGCTTATTGTATTGCAGGTACAGATACAGTTTTTGGAGGAATAAATTCATCGATGTATACCGAGTGTCATGCAGGTATTTTGTTGTCTGGTAGCATTGATTTAATGATCAAGAATATTGATAGTTTAGCTGATAGAGAGTGCCAACCTCGGCTGTTAGTAACCCATTTGAGTAGTTCTGCTATTCATATCCAGAGTAATTCATTTTTGCTGAACTCTAAAGTTGATATTTTTGCCGATGATGACGTTAATAATAACTTTGAGGTAAACTGTTCATTTTCTGTAATAAATGAAAGAGGTATGCTTATGGAGAAACCACTGCAACAGGCCACTGATCAACTTCTAGAGTCTGAATGCAATTATTACTTAAATTACGATCAGAATTCCTACAATGATGAAAGTATTGAACTTAATAACCAGTTGGTCGAATTTACCATCAAAACCATTCGTCGTAGGGAGTCTGATGGACGTATTATCGTTCCCTTGCTGTGGAATGGGAAAGTTTCTCATTTACTTTCAAAGAATGAACATCTATCTAAGTTGATATTAAGGTCTAACCTCAAGAGACTTAAACGACATCCAGAACGTTTGCAGCTCGTTGACCAAACAATTAAGGAGCAATTGAAGGCAGGCATAATTGAACCCATTTATGATTTAGAAGTGTTTAAAAGTGAGAATCCTCAACATTCTTTTTTACCACACATGCCTATCTTTAAACTGGATAGGGATAGTACCAAATGTAGGATTGTATTTTTGTCTAACCTTAGGGATTCTTTTAATAATATATCTTTGTCACATAACCAGTGCATGTATTCAGGGCCTACGTTAAACCAAAAATTGTCCTCTTCCTTTTTACAGCTTAGATTTGACCAAAAGTTACTCATATTTGACCTTAAGAAAGCCTTTAATATGTTATCTTTAACAGAAACTGATCAGTCCAAGTTGTTATTTTTTTGGTACAAAAATGTGAATCAAGGCGATTTTTCCTTATTGGCTTTTAAGAATGTAAGATTACCTTTTGGCCTTAGATGTAGTCCCTTTTTATTAATGATTTCATTATATTATATACTTGTGTTACAACCTTCAGAGGATTCTCGAATAGCAGATTTAAAGAAATTTATCTATTCCATGATTTATATGGACAATGGGGCTATTACTGCCAACACTAAAGAGGAGTTAGAGTGGTCGTATAAACAGCTTTCAAATATATTCAATCCCTATAAATTTGACATTCAGCAGGTTGTAACTAATGACTTGACTTTACAGGATGAGGTGGACCGCGAAGCCGAGGCAGCTACGCCTTTACGTAACAAGTTGTTTGGTTTAAACTGGGACCGATGTTCCGACGAAATTTTCACTAAACCAATTTGTCTTGATCCCAATGCTAATACTAAAAGGTCTCTTTTACAAACAATTGCTTCACAGTTTGACCTTTTTGGTTTTAATATGCCATTGTTTAACCGCTGTAGATTGTTCATGCATCAATTACAGTGTCAAAAGAATTTACATTGGGATCAACCATTAACGCAAGAATTGCAGAGAGAATGGATTAATATTTGCAGGCAAACCAACAGAGCTCCTCCTTTAAAAATTGCTAGGTGTGTTGGTCCACGAGATGGCAATTATGATATTTATATTTTTTCAGATGCAAGTAAGGACATATTTGGTTGTGTACTCTATTTACAGCATATTGAATCCAATCGCTTAAGCTTTATACATGCCAAAAACCGACTTGTAAATAAGCAACTCAAGAGTAAATCCATGCCCTCTCTGGAACTTAACGCAATACATTTAAGTGTTGAGTGTGCTCTTGAGATTTACAAAGATTTGTCTGGATCTGCTTGCTTAAAACCCTTAAAGGTTAATAATATTTACGTATATACTGATTCTCTCTGTGCCTTACATTGGCTGAACTCTGCTGCCTTGAAATTGGACAAATTAAATAAACATTCTCCATTTGTCGTAAATAGACTTCATAATATACAAAGAATGTGTGAAACGGTTCCTATAAAATTTAGCTTTATTTCAGGGAAAAACAATCCTGCGGACATAATCACCAGATGTGTGTCATACAACCAGTTGCAAAATTCTTGCTTTTTTTCAGGACCAAATTTAAGTATAAATGAAGTTCCAGAATTGTCAACTACCATACCAGCATTTGAGATGCCCACTGAGGTTCAAGCAACTCCTTCCACGGCTCAGGTTATTGAAGTTGCTAACAATCTTATTGATATTAATAATTATTCCAATTTCAGGAAACTTGTATTGATTTTTCGCAATATTTTCTTAGTGGTGCACAAGTGGAAGCTGAAAGCGAAAATTGCTTGCTCACCAGTCGCTAATTACTTTGCCCAGGCTATAAATTACTTGTTAAACAATGAACAAAGAAAGCATTATCCTGAGGTATATTCTTACCTACAGTATGGTCTTAATTCCAGAAAAGACATTCCTCCTATTATAACGCAACTTAATGTATTTTTAGATTCACAGGGTCTTCTGAGAGTTAAGAGTAAATTCAAAAAATGGAATTATGGCTTAAGTGGAAATTACCCTTTATTATTGCACCCAGACAGTCATTTGACCAAACTAATTATTTGGGATGCACACCTCAAATTATTACATTCAGGATGTTATTCTGTATTAACAGAGCTCAGAAAGCATTATTACATCCCTAAACATTTCTCAGTTGTGAAAAAAGCTCTTAAACAGTGTGTTCATTGTCGTAGGTTTAATAATCGTTATATAAGGTTAAATCAGAACTTTTACAGAGACTTCAGAGCAGATCCTCCTACGGTTCCTTTTTCTAACATATTAATGGATTATCTACGACCCTTCAATACGAAGGATGGAAAAGAGACCCGTAAGGTTTGGTTACTATGTATCACCTGTACTTGGTCTAGGGCAGTTAACCTCAAAATTTGCAGAGTTTGAATGTTGCAGAATTTTTAAGAGCATTTCAGCTACACTGCTTTGAGTACGGGATTCCTCAACTTTGTATAAGTGATCTTGGAACTCAGTTGGTGGCAGGAGGTAATACCATAACTTCCTTCATTAGTGACCCTCAGACGCAATTATATTTTGAGGAAAATAATGTAAAACCCCTCTCCTTTCAGCAATATTTCAAAGGCTGCAGTGAATTGGGATCATTAGTAGAAGTCTGTGTAAAAATGGTCAAAAGATTAATGTTTGGAGCAATTAAGAATTTTATATTGACGTATGTAGACTTTGAATTTCTTGTCTGTAATATTGTGCATCTCATTAATCGACGACCTATAGCCTTCAAAGAAGCTGTTCGTGCTGAGACTGACAATGTGCCCGAACCAATAACGCCGGAACAGCTCGTGCGAGGCTATGAATTGACTTCTCTAAACCTTATCCCTAATCTTCAACCTCTTTCAGTTGAAGATCCAGAATTTGACCCTGATAATCAAGCTATTTCTCAGAATTACGTAAAGTTGTGTAAAATTAGGCAGACTTTAATAGAGACCTATCATAATGAATTTCTAGGTACTCTGATTCAGCAAGCAGTTGACAGAAAGGGGCGGTATCGACCCGTTACTCATAAATTACTGAAGGTTGGCGATGTTGTATTAATTAAGGAGGAACATACCAAAAGGAATAATTATCCTCTAGGCATAATTTTGGAAGTTTTAAAGAATGATTTGGGTGAAGTTACCCATGCTGTTATTAAGAAGGGAAAAACAGGCCAGACATCAAGGTTGCGTGTAAATAATATTATTCCAATACTAGAAAACACAGGAAGTACCAATTCAGCTACTCCTGATGTTTGTAATTCTGTTACTTCGTCCTTAAGGCCCAAAAGAAAGGCTGCTATATTAAGCCAAGAAAGGACAAGACAGATGCTTTAATCTTTATTCAGTATTTGTATTTTCTTGTATTTAATTTAATTATTTTTACATTTCTTAAATGTATTTTTTCTTACAATTGTCCTTGTTACATATGTTTCAGGATGGAATTTTTTCATTTCTGAAAAAATCCCATCTTCGCCCCTGGACTGTACAAGACATTTCATATTTTCACATGGCGACAGGAAAGACTAGTAATTATTAAGAATTTGGTATTTTCAATTGCCCTACTCTTGGTACCATCAAAGTGTCTTTCCTGCCGTCCAGTCTTTAAAGATGGATAGTTTGCTAACTCCTCCTCCTTCCATATGCTTTACTCGAGCGAAAACGCCGACGAGGAGGCAGGCAGCCCGGCCGTCCGACAGTGTCAGAGACAGAGACACAGAGACCTCACTCACCTGGAAAGGTTTCCACATTTTTGATTTGTCCGACATGCCTTTCTTAGGCTAAAGGCTTTTATTGGGATCCCTGGTCTACGTCACCCTCTTGTGAAAATCTGCCAAAATCCATCTGCAACGCCTTTGTGCATGGTTCGACAATGGTGAGTACCAAGAATATATAGGGCTTATTTTTAAGGTTATCATTGCGAACTCTCATTGCCTTGTGTTGCCTATTAAAGTTTTTCCTGTCTGTCATTTTTAATCTTATGAAGATTCGTAATAGTTCTTTTGTGGTCAATATGTTTTCTATATCGTATTCTCTTGTCCTTTCAGGTGATTTAGCTCTCGGACTAGTAACTCTAGCTTATTATAAATTCACGTTGTTAACACTTGGGTAAGAGAATCGTCTAATACATTAATGTTTCGAGTGATTATATTTATGACGAATTGTCTCCCATATTACGACCGAGCAAATTTATATTAGGTTTACCGTTCATTTCAGGATGGTGTTTGGTTTCGATGTATCGGCCCTTTTATTTCCTTCCTGATACTAATGTAAACCTCAGTTGCTCAATTGTAAGGTAATTTTAAGTGGGTTATTATTCCGATGGGTATATTCTTCTACATAAATGACCATGCTTTTTAGATACTAATCTGCCTGAATATATCTTTACAGACAGCGAGCGAAGCAGAACGAAGGAAACGCCCTACGATCTACGTGAATTGCCTTGTTCTCCAACCAATTGTTTGTAACTCCGTTACTACGTTATTTTAAAGGCTTATTTATGTAATAAATATCATATTTAATTACATTTTTCCTTCCAACCTTTATTTCAAACCACAGATTTTTATGGTGTTCTGCTTACAATGAGAGTATACTTCCCAGATGGTCCACTCCATACCCTACCCGAAGGATTGATTGATTGATTGATTGAAAGTTTTCTGGCATCCTGACATCTAAGGTCATTGACGCCGATACCATTTACTGTATATGAAAATTAAAAGAGAATTCGATTAAAACCATAAAAATTAAGAAGTCATTAAAATAGTTAAATAGTTTTCAGAAGACCTGCTTCTGAAATAAATCTAAAAATTCCGCTCGCATAGTAAGACACATCATGTCCAAGAATCTTGGCAAGGATAAACCTGCCATCCTCACCTTGAGCCTCAAACAGATATCTATTTCTTAGGTTAGTAAAATTAGGGCATTCGGTCAACAAATGCCTCACTGTTAAAGGTACTAAGCAGTCCTCGCAATACGGTTGGTGTTGGCCCTTCAGCAGAAACTCGTGTGTCAACCGTGTGTGACCAATACGGAGACGACAAAGAGTCGTCTCCCATTTTCGGGGAATCATGTTATACCTCCAAGGTGATATGATATTTGTTACTTCCCTCATTTTATTGCCGTCTTGACTGTCCCAGTGCTGTTGCCATTTATCACAAACCAATTTCTTGATGTAAGGTAGGAGATCGTTACATGGAATGGGATACCTCCTTGGTAACAACTCGGATGCCGCATTCTTCGCCAGTAAATCTGCCTTCTCATTCCCAGACACACCTACATGTGCTGGAACCCAACAAAATCGAACAGTTATACCTTTCCGTCCAATAATAAAAAGCCATTCTAAAATCTTTAAAACTAGAGGGTTACTAGAATTAAAAACTTCTAAAGCTTGAAGAACACTCCTTGCATCACTAAAAATTGTAAAATTACCCTCCTTTTCCAAAGCTATTTTCTCAATAGCGGTTAATATGCCATACAGTTCGGCAGTAAATATGGAAGCTGTTAGAGGAAGTGCACCTCTACAATTAAAATCATTACTATGTACTCCAAATCCAACGCCAGCATCAGATTTGGAGCCATCAGTATATATAAAAGTCGATCCCCTATGTTCTTCGACATGTTCCATAAAAAGAGACCTGGATTCTAAGTCAGTCATATTCTTCTTAACTCCAATAAAGCATTTACAAAATGATATGTCAGGTAATTTCCATGGAGGCGTTGATGATACCTTGAATGGAAGTACCTTATTTCTAATTATATCCAGACTATTTAAAAATCGTTTCACCCGAAAGCCATAAGGTTGAGGAGATTTTGGGTGCAACTCAAAGTATGATGCGTGTCTTACAAGGCTTGCAGTCTGAAAGGCTAGAGAGCTAGGGAGTCTTTGCAATCTAAACCAATACCGAAGAATGGAAGACATTCGGTAAAGGTCTAGAGGTAACTCTCCAGCATCAACAAGGAGACTTGGGATAGGCGAGGTTTTAAAAGCTCCAGTAGATAATCTAATACCTGCATGATGTATCGAGTCTAATATTTTTAACCGGCTTGGGGTGGCTGAAGAATATACCTCACAACCATAACTAATTTTGGAAAAAATCAAGGCCTTGTATAATTTTAAAATAGTATTGCGGTCTGCCCCCCATGATGTATGGGACAATACTTTTAAGATATTCAGAGCTTCAACACATTTAGCTTTTAGCGCTTTTAGGTGAGAAACCCATGTAAGTCTACAGTCAAATATCAAACCTAAAAATTTGGTTTCCGATACACATGGTATCCGTTGACCTTTAATGTATATATCCGGGTCTGGATGTACTCCCCGGATACGACAAAAATGGACAATGGTAGTTTTACTTGTCGAGAACTTAAATCCATTCATGTCAGCCCACTGGATAATTTTATCAATAGAGAGTTGGATTTTTCTCTCAACCATTGCCATTCTAGTGCCAGCAAATGATATTGAGAGATCATCCACAAATAGTGTTGAGAGAACATCCTGGGGAATGGCTGAGGATATCCCATTAATTGCTAGTGCAAAAAGGGTTACACTCAGCACACTACCCTGAGGAACTCCTTCTTCCTGGCACTTACTCTCTGATAGAGTTTCCCCCACTCTCACTTGAAAAACTCTACGTGAAAGAAATGCCTGAATAAATAGTGGCAGCTCTCCTCTCAATCCCAATTCATGAATGGTTTTAAGAATACCATATCTCCATGTGGTATCATATGCCTTTTCAAGGTCAAAAAATACTGTAACATGGTGCTGTTTGGAAGCAAAGGCTTCACAAATAGAAGACTCAAGTCGTATCAACACATCAGTCGTTGAGTGCATTTTTCGGAATCCACATTGAATCGGTGATAAAATACCTTTCTTTTCAAGGTACCATATCAGCCTTGCATTGACCATCTTCTCCATAATTTTACATAAACAAGATGTCAATGCAATAGGACGATAGTTTGCTGCTAAAAACTTGTCTTTACCGGGTTTTAAAAAGGCTAAAATAATGGCTAGTTCCCAAACACTTGGGTAACTATGATCATGCCATATTCTATTAATAATGCTTAAAATAAATAGCTTTGTATTAAAATGTACATGTTTAATCATTGCATATGGAATTCCATCGGGTCCAGGGGCTGTATCGTTGCAATGAGCAAGTGCGGAATCAAATTCTCTTTCAGTGAAAGGAGAATTATACGACTCTTCCCTTCTTGTTGCAAAATTTAAAATTTTATTTTCTTCAGTGCTCCTATACTGGTGACCAGGGGCTCCTTCACACTTGCTGGATACATTTGAAAAATGATTAGCCAAGGCATTGCTAACTTCATTTGCTTCAGTTACATACTGGCCATTCACCTTCAACACTGGTGGTGGGTTGGGGGTGAATTTGCCAGCTATCTTTTTTACTTTCCTCCACACAGAAGATGCTGGTGTTCTACTGTTAATGGAGGAAACAAAAGACATCCATGACTGGCGCCTTGCTTCTTTCATGGCACGACGGAACTGTGCTCTACATTTCTTGTACATAATTAAATTCTCATCAGTTCGGAGTCTACGCAATCGTGTTAGAGATCTTCTTGTGGCTCTGTGGAGTGCAGTTAGTTCTGAAGACCACCACGGGACTGGTCGTCGTTTGAATAACCCTGTTGTTTTGGGAATTGAATTGACTCCTGCTGTATGAAGAGTTCCATTCAGCAGGTCTATAGCATCATCAATACTTTCAAACTGTTCTGCTCTCCCTTCGATTTCACTTAGCTCGGAAAATTTAACCCAGTCTGCCTTGTCTAGATTCCAACGTGGCGATCTTTGCAAAGGTGGACCCTTGTTGGTGTTTATAATGATTGGTGCATGATCACTAGTATGCCAATCATCTAATGTCCTCCAATCAAAATCAAGAAGGCAGTTAGAGCTTGCAACTGAAAGGTCAATGCATGACAAAGTACCTGTCTGAACATGGAAGTGCGTGGGCTCTCCTGTATTAAGGAGCCCCACATCCTCATTCTCCACAATTGATGAGATAATATTGCCCCTTGTGTTGGCCAAAACATCACCCCATAAAGGATGTCTACCATTCATATCTCCCAGTAAGAGAAAAGGTTGAGGGAGTTGTTGAATAACTTCTGCTAAATCATCATATAAAATATCATCATTTGGAGGTAAGTACAGAGAGCATATTGTATATTTTCTCCCTATATCAATTTGTACAACAACTGCCTGCAGGGTTGTACGTATAGACATGGGTATTTGGGGAACATCTCGACGAATGTACATGAGACTTCCGCCATGGCTCCCTGCTTGTTGATTATATGGTGTTCTATAGCTAACATACTCTCGAGGACTAGGAGTGTTAGAATCAAGCATACTTTCCTGTAGACATACTATTATGGGGGAATGCTCATGAATTAGGAGCTTAAGTTCTTCATATTTCGCCCTCAAACCCTGACAGTTCCATTGCAAAATGGAGGAGAAAACTATGGATTATTTCTGGAAGACGTCTTGGGTGAGGTCTTCCCATTAGCAGTTTTTAATCTAACATTATTACTTGTAGGTTTCTTCAGAGATGGTCTTGTTATGTTGGGTTTTACGTTGGAGTTTTTCTTTGTATCTTTTTTATATATTTGTTGAGGGGGATGGTGGACCTCAACTTGAATTTCTGATTTATTTAAATTGTCTTCTGGTTGATCGCCAACATCAACAGACAAAACATCATATTTATTTGATGTCATAATTCTAGTATTTCTTATGGAAGGGGGTGAGAGAGATGGAGGTCTCTCTCTTTTACGATTAATAGGTTGCAGGTTACCAGGTTTTTGTACCTTCCCCACTACAGGTACACCTGATAACTTGGTGTCAGGTGGAATCTCCATTAAATCAGGCAAGGATATGGCCTGGGAGAGGTTAGTACTATCCTTTGTAATGGGGGACAAAGGTTTGATAGTGGTGGGCAATGTCTTTTTGTTGATACTCAATGATAAATCTTTAGGAGGAGATGTTCTTGTCTTATGCAGCACTTTATCAATAGATTGTGAATTCCTTTTTCGAGAACTACTTACAGTAGTAGGTGGGTGAGATGATTCCCGAGGAACTTTTTCTCCTGTTTTTAATGTTTTTGCATAAGTATTAGATTTATTTAATAATCTCTTGGCATGCCCCACGCTTACATGTTCAATAATTGATTTATTGAGGGCAGCCTCTTCTAACTTATAAAACTGGCAGCTCCTATCATTAGATTTATGATTAGAGTTGCAGTTTAAGCATCTTGCCTCAAGTGTACAATCCCCATGGTAAATTTTGGAGCAAGTATTACAAATTTTTTCATTATTGCAAACTTTGGAAGGATGTCCAAATTTAAAGCAATTATAAAATTGCAGTGGCTTCTGCTTAAAAGGTTGAACTCTGATCCTTTCGTTTTCTATGTCTATGTGGAAAGGTACATCAGCATCCTGGAAAGTAAGAACAATCATTGATGTTCCAGGTACTTTATGTACTTTCCACACTGATAGGGGACACATGGCCAATATCTCCTCTTCAGTAAATTCATACAGATCCCTATTAAAAACCACTTCCCTTCCATAGCTAAAGTTTAGATGGGGTTTGATGTCCAATTTTATATCATCATTTACTGTCTTCAAATTAGACAGTATAACAGACTGTGTGTATGACTTGGCCTTTATCAAGAAACTTTTCTTCCCGAATCGAGATATATCTCCAGGTGCGATCGTACCTACCTTCCTCTGAAGAAATTTGCATATCTTGAAATAATTTTCCGTACCTCCCACAGATTGAGCAAGAAGCCACATTGGTGGTTTTGGCTTTCTTTGGGATGGTATATCTGCCTCTATATCTTTATCAGCCCAGTCTGCTGGTCTGTAGACATCCAGATCTTTAGGTGCCCCATCACAAAGAGCACCCGTAACACTCATATTACCTACTTTAATATCAACAATGTTACAGCTTGCATTAAATGCTTCCTCATGACAATTAAATGATAACCAAGATTCCCAATTATCATCTTGAAGTTTCATTCTAATTTCTTTTATTGATCCGTAACACTCAAATATTTTATGTAGCACATCATAATTAGCTTCTAAAGGGATTTGGGTAACGTGCAGGACTTTCAGTTTTCCTGTGTTGCCCAAATTACCCTTTTTCAGAATGTTTAAAGAACAGTCCTTTTTAGTTCCTAGGTCGTCAACGGAGTTTTCTTTAAATGAATTGCCAGAGGTCGTCAACAGTGCCGGGGGCGAGTCAGCATATCCAGGGGAGGTGGGGTCATTTTCACAAGAATCCATCATAAAAAAGAAGAGAGAAGAGTGATTTTTTGAAGTTTGATTTACCTACTTGAGAACATTAAGGCATCACATGTTGGGAAGGAAATTTACACTCTCCACTACCGGCACAGTGAGAGTATACTTCCCAGATGGTCCACTCCATACCCTACCCGAAGGATAGCATCAAAACAGATATAGAGGCACAGGTGTAAGCTGAACCCGCCTGTTAGGACTGAGACCAAGAAACTATGGAATCATCCTCCCCATATCTGTAATGACGGGCTTCCGGCCAGAAGCCGAGAGTCCTACCCCAAGCATTGGATCCCCCTGGATTCCGAAGACCCAACACTTGGAATAGTTCCGCCAAAAAGGTCCAAACCATCTTCGGGATGGCTGAGATCATCCTATACACTCACATATAGCTTTGAGCACAAACGCCTCCCAACCGCGACACCTTTCACATTCATCAAAGCAGGCAGCAATACCGGATGCAGAAACATCCGCCCAAGTGGCAATAACAGATGTAGAAACATCCATGCCATAAAGAGAAAAAAAAAAAAATAATAATAAACACATATATATGTAAAAATATACACATATACATATGGAAAATTTTACTCATAGGGTTGGGACAGCATCATGAAAGAAAGTTTATAATATTAGGAGAAGGTTGAAGCAATATAAAGAGGAAGAAAAAGATAAGAAAGAGAGAAATTTAGATTCGAACTGGGGGAGCAATTTCCCCAAGTTCGAGAGCCCTCTTGCTCGTCACCAAGATTCAGCATGGGAATGAAATGCCGTGCTGAAGCTCAATGACTTCATCAAGGCATTCTCTCATTAAGAGGGCCTACCCGAAGGATAGCATCAAAACAGATATAGAGGCACAGGTGTAAGCTAAACCCTCCTGTTAGGACTAAGATCAAGGATATATGGAATCATCCTCCCCATATCTGTAATGATGGGCTTCCGGCCAAAAGCCAAGAGTCCCACCTCAAGGATTGGATCCCCCTGGATTCCGATGACCCAACCCTTGAGAGTAGTTCTGCCAAATAGGTCCAAACCATCTTTGGGATGGCTGAGATCATCCAATACTCTCATATACAGCTTTGAATGCAAATACCTCCCAACCGTGATCCCTTCTCCCATTCATCTAAGCAGACAGTAATATCAAATGTGGAAATATCCACACCATTTAAATAAAATAAAAATAAAGATAAATAAATAAATGAACAAAAAATAAATATATATATGTATATAACTTAAGAGAAATAATACTCAAGAGTTAAGACAGCAAGACAAAAAGTTGATAAAATTAGAAGGTCGAAGAAATATTGAGCAGAAGGAATAGAGGAAAAGGAGAGAAATTTAGATTCAAACTGGGGGAGCAATTTCCCCAAGTTCGAGAGCCCTCTTACCCGTCACTAAGTTTCAGCACGGGAATGAAATGCTGTGCTGAAGCTCAATGACTTCATCAAGGCATTCTCTCGTTAAGAGGTTAGCCAATGAGAAACGATGGTATTAATAATAATTGACAATAAAAACCCTTCGTTTTGCAATGATGCAGTTGTGTGATGGGAGGCAAAATTTTGTAAAATTTGTAAGGAATAAAGTGAATTAAACTAGGAGTTATTACATAAAAGGAAAATAAAGTGACTGTGCATGAAAGAATAAAAAGACCCTAGCTTAGAAATCAAATACGGAAGATTTAATGGAAATAGAGCACAAAGGCTTGCAACATGTGTAGAATCTAAAGCTAGAAGTAGGCTAATAGATATAATGCCATCACTACCAATAATTAGCTAGTCAATACTACAATGGTGCCGATATGCATAGCAACAGAAATAGGAACTGTAGCAGAATTTATGCGAAGCCCCTATCTGATGATTTCACCCACAGAAGTACGGGAGAGATGGAATCTATACCGGAAAATATAGGGAATTGGAATTCCCACACAGGGAAACTAGATGACCTGATGGCAATAGATTTGGAGGCTGTGTAAAAAAAAAAAAAAAAAAAAAAAAAAAAAAAAAAAAAAAAAAAAAAAAAAAGCAAACACTTAAGCCTACTCTATGAAAAGATTCTTGCTACTGGGGCCTGATTTTGAACTATACCTGGTCGACAGAGAATTTACAGAACCAACTCCCCATTACAGTTAACACGGTCCTTAACGTAATGGTGAAATCAAGCCAAACTTGGGTATGATTGGACATACTTACCAGATCACTTATCAGAATTATCGTGAGCACTTGTATCGGCAGCAATAACAATTTCCTCATCAGACGGTCTATTATCCAAGATCACTAATATCCTTATCCAATTGCTCATGGACTGCATGGTAATTAATGACATATTTGAGCTTCCTGAATTACAGTTCAAGTTCCTAACCTTAGACCATAACCTTTCTGGCATTCATCCAACAAACACAAATCCCAAAGTAAAAGCAGAACAATTATTCCAAGCATAGGCCCAGTTGCAGCCCACCAACTTCAAGGAGAAGCTCCAAAGAATTGAAGATTCCATTCTCCAAGAAAAATAAAAAAAAAAATAAAAAAAATTCAATTCTTCATCTTTGAACACTAGTGTCTTCATTAATGAATTACACCCAACATAGACTTCATCTATTCGTTAAAGCATACACCTAAAAAAGGAATTATCTCCAAATAAATAATGCTTGCAAGGATGAGGCACACTGCTGTCGTGGAAAATGTAATTCATATTAAGCGGTCTCTATTTTTCCCCTAAAGTCCAAATATACATGTATAAAAAAAAACTAATCAGCGCCACTTGTTGCTAATACGTCTTACTAATGACGGAAAATGCTCCTAGAAATTCCTACAACTTTCCTGTCTTCCCTTCACTATCTTTGCTCTGTAAATGACATAACAGCCAGAAGAGAAATTGTGCTTTTAGAATCTTCTTTTGCCTTCTTGAGCTCGTGAACAAGGGTCCTTTTGTCTTGGCATCTTAGCACCTTCACAAGGCAAAGCAGCAAATCAACAGAATTGTCGGTCACTTCCCTAAGGGAGGAAATAGTGAGAGTAGAAATTTCAATCATGAAGAGCAGGGTTCAGTTTTTTTAGTACATACTCAGAGAGAGAGAGAGAGAGAGAGAGAGAGAGAGAGAGAGAGAGAGAGAGAGAGAGAGAGAGAGAGAGAGAGAGAGAGAGAGAGAGAGGAATGGATAACCAAATACAACCTACCATGTAGTTCTACACATTTATTCAAAGACAAAACAAGGAAGATCACAGTTTTGAGCATCAGATCCTCGTCTGATTAGTGTTTTAATGGTTCATAGGAGGCCCTTTTTAGGGGCTTGAGAACCTTGGTTACCTTGTAAACGAGAAGTTTGATTTCCCAAGTAAATTATTGGTGAATCCAACAGACAAATTTTCCACGCTGTGAGGATGAAGGGGACACACTAACCTTACAATCTGTCCCTGGCAACTGAGTTTCTGAGCTATTACAATCAGTTTGCATGGAATGAATATCAGCGACAGCTTCACTTCGTTGTCCAATGCCCATCCGTGAGTTAGTATTGCCAACTGGCAAAGGTGCAGAGAAGCAGTACTTCCTTACTTGTTGATGTATGCCACTACAGCAGTGTTGTTACACATCAATGCTAGCAAGTTATATACGACATACTGTACCGTTGAATGAGTGCATTACTAATAAAGCTGCCTTCATTTCCACGAAGTTGATGTACCAGTCCTACTCTACCGGAAACCAGTGGCCTATCACCAACATGATTTAACAGATGGGCTCCTCAACCTTCCATTGAGACATCTAAGAACAACAGTAGTTCTGGGGAAAGGTTTTCTAATTGAGCACCTTTTAAGATGTTCTTGTCCTCTAGCCACCAATAGAGGTCTGATCTGGAGAGAGCATGAGTGTAGTCAACCAAGAGGGAACAGCTTTACAAAGAATGACAGATGACCCAAGAGGAACTGGTAAGCTGCTATCCTCAGCCTAGTAATCTAGTTTTTAGAAGTCAACACCCTCCTTGCCACTGTATTTATGAGCATTACTAGTGTTCTCGACTGAGGCTGGACTTCCTTCCGATTTACTACGATCCCCAGATTATAGCTAAAAGTGAGATGCCTGTCAAGATATTGAAGAAGTTGCCTTTTAGAGTTTGAAAGGACCACCCAGTCATCTAGGTACCTCAGTAACCTGATCCCGCTAGTATGTGCCCACACCGAGATGAATGCAAAGATATTCGTGAATACCCGAGGTGTGGTCGCCAGTCCAAAGCACAGAACTTGGAATTGGTAGACCTTGCTGCTGACAGAAATCTGGAAATTTCCCAATGCCTGACAGATGGGGATGTCAGACAAATGATTTATTTGGATAAATTTCATATGCAGAAGGTTTATAAATATTATTGATGCATTTATTCATGAGTTTTGTTAATTAATAAGAAATAGAGAGACAAATGCAGTTAGTAATAATTGTAAAGATATAGAAATAATTGTAGAGAGAGACGAGAGCGAACGAGAAGTTAGGCAGGATGTTTATGCAGAAAGGCGCCGAGTCTTGTGATATTTTTCATAACATCCCGGGATCTTGTTCCCTTCTCAAAATGACTCATGGGGGACCAAGACGAAAGGAGGCGCGAAAACCAAGGAATTGTCACGTGATTAAGGACAGCTTGACACGCCCAGGATCACAATATATAAGCGACAGTGAGAGGTGAGCTGGCCTCTCTTCTTCCCAAAAAGTCACTCAGTATACTAGGTCTAAGGACCTACCTTAACTTGTTGGACTCGAGGCAAAAGAGTTGTAGCTGCACATACATTACCTGAAGGACGGCGTATATTCAGGATCGTTTAGCAGGCGAGGAAATAAGGTAACCATTTTGTCCCTTGAAACGGAGCACGACGACCAGAACTATTCCGCCCGCGCATGAAAGACTGCGTGTGCTTAGCGTGACGTCCCAGAGTGACCGCGGCGATTAGAACATCACACTACCCTTCCCAACACCTGAGGGAGGCTCCTACTTAAGCGACAGCAGATGGCCTAGGATTGACGTATAGGCCCAATTAAAGCAAGAAAACATCTAATTCTTCAGCCAGTTTCAAGAATTCTGAATTCATCGCTACAGATTTATGTAAAACTCATTTTGTTGTGATTGCATTGTATGTGACTGTTCAATTTTTTTAGTCCAAGTAAAGGAAGAAAAGCAGCATCGAGTATCCCTCACCCCCATAACTTTTCTTAAAGTATATCCTGAGCAACTCAATAAAAATTAAATATAAGATGGACTAAAATACAATTAAGGATTACTAAGTAAAGGTAAATAAATACTAGATAATTAATAAGATATATTGTTAAGCTTTATTACAGGAAAAACTAAAGGAAACATCACAAATGGTTGCATCGTTAAGGGATACTTTGCCGTGTTATATCAAGTGTTTGAACTAATACTGGCCTTATTTTCAGATACGTGTTGAAGCATTATACGTGTCTAAGAATTTCGAAACATAATCTCAAGAAAGTAGAGGGAAAATAAAAGGAGATTGTGAACCCAAGGATGTGTGAGTAGTTTGCATGCTTTCGTTCGCTCTCTTGTTTTATTGTATAATTAATAATGTCTCTCTATAGAATAGGAAGTTAGGGCATTTGTCTCTTATAAGAAAACTTTGGTGTGTTTTAATTTTCCTTTTTCAAAGTGGGCTATGAGTCTTGATAATATTTTCCAAAGACTCACACAATACCAGTACAACTTGAGATTAACTGCAGACAGACAGTCGCGAAGTGCTCGTGTAGGAAGACGTCAAAATTTGACTAGATATACTAATTTGAGTAACCGAAGTTAGAGTCCTTTAAGAGCAAATATCGCCGATATGAATTCCGCTGGGTTGATCACACAAACCACACGGTTTTGTGGAAATGTAAGTAGGGATAATCCCGAAAAACAAAGATTAGAGAAATACAATGTAGATAAGTGGTTAGCGGATACAGAGAATAGGATCGCTAGTTTTAAAATAACTGATGAAGTAGCAAAAATTAAATAGGCCATGTTCTTAGTCAACGTAGACGTGGAGGATGCTCACACTAGATTAAACGGTAAGGCTTTTGAAAACATTAAAACTTTCAACGAGTTCAAGGAGGAATGCAGATTATTGTGGCGATCGGCCAAGGAGACCAATCGGTTGTTGAACTTGTATAGGTTTACCTCAGCTAAATTTGAAAGTGATTCCATGCCCAGTTTGTATACCCAGGTTCTGAAACATTTAGGAGTAGTTAGGGAAGATATTGTGTCATTATTCACAATCACGGTAGGAGACAGAACAAAGTTTAGTGAGGATAATAACAAACTGGTAGATTTAGATGAAATTCCGACTTATGTGGCCTTCGGTACATTGTATGCAGCCTTTGGTGAAAAAGAAAGGAAGGCTTTTAAAGACCTAGCGTTAGATCCTACCCAGAAACTCACAAAAACTTTGAACAAAATTCAGGAAGAAATACAGAAAAAAAAAGAGACTCAAATTGATGGTCACTTTTTCGGCAATTACCAAACAAAAGAGGTATCAGAATTACAGGGAAGATAAGAATAACGAGTCCAGTAAGAATAAGAATTACCATAGAAATTATCAGTATAACCAGACCCTTATAAGTCAAATGAACAAAGCAAGGGAAATTATAATACATATAAATCTAGAGGAAATTATCATCATAAGGGAGCTAGACCAAAGAATGGGTATTACCAGTATTGTCAAAGAGGAGGTCACACAGACCAAGAATGTTGGTACCAAGGTAAGAAATATAAACCCTCAGAAAGTACTCCTCAGGCACAAGCAAAGGATAACTCAAACACAAATTACACAGAAGAAAAACAAGGTAACAGAAAGTGACTAGAAGAGCAGGAAAGGAGTCCAGGAAATAAGAAAATCAAAGAATGGAAGGATGTTGTGGGTAGCGGAGGTGCATCCACGTTGCCATCAACATATTTATCCTTCCGACAGCAATTATTACCCAAAATAAATATCAAGATAGAAGGTAAAGAATGTCTTAGTTTGTTAGATTCAGGTAATACTGTAAATATCATAGGGCTCCATACCTTGACTGATTATCTAAATATACCTATTTCCACGATTAGGAGTGAGAATACGTTAGTTAAGGGAATAACTGGCAATCAGATCAACAATGTAGGAACCATAGATTTAAACATTGAATTGTTAGAGAAAAAGTGTCAAGTGCATTTTTTTGTCTTTCAAGAAGTAGCATTTCCCGCTCGAGCTTTGATTTCTTTTGAAACAAAGCAAGATTTTGGCATAGTTTTTGATTGTCAGTACAGAAGACTAATTCTAAAGGGAAATGATCAGACAGTCTGTTTCCAACTTGTCGATGACAAGTCCATCACAAATTTGGCCAATTTGCAGGGGACCACTTCGATAGTTGAAACACACTCCGGTTCAGAAAGAAAAAGGGGAATCAACGTAGAACCAGAAGACAAGGAAAAAGAAAATTTAGCAATTGCACATAAATGGGGAGAAATTACTTCTTGTGAAGACAGCATAAATACTAAAGAAGGAAATATCGACAAAGAATCTGTGAGAACAGATAAAAAGGAATTCCAAGAAGTTTTTCTGCTAGGCAAATTGAACTCACAAGAGTTAAGACACTTAAGAGAAACGGAATCTCATGACGAAGGAGATGAAGATTCATGTTTTTGTACTCAAGTACAAACTGGGGAAATAAGCCTGATCAGCACAGCAGATGAAAACAAAATGAGCTTTAGATTAGCTAGAGATGTAGCACTACTGCCCAATACTCTTACTAGAGTATATTTAATAACCCGCCTACACACAAATAATGATGTAATATTGACCCCAGAAAGATTGCCAGAATATGTCAGAATGGATAATTTATTAGTTCAGATGGAAGGATTAGCCTGTACTACTTATGTCATGAATGATTCTGATAAAAGACTCCATTTGTTAGCGGGTACCGAATTTTGTACAGGAATAGAAGTTACACATAAGATGATTCCATTAGAGGAGGAAGCATTCTTTACTATAGGAAATATTGATGCAGGAATAGATAGGGAGATTTATAACACAGATTTTCTTGAGTACAGAAAAAGATTAATAGAAACCTTAAATAAATATAGGCAGGGCATAGCAATTACGGGTGATAGGTTAGGCAGGACCGAGGTGTTAAGACATAAGATAGTCCTAGATGATGGAGCCAAACCCTTTTTCATACCTAATTATAGATTACCTATCAGCCAACGTCCAATAGTAGATAAAATGATAGAAGAAATGGAGGAAGAAAGAGTGGTCATACCCTCTAAATAGCCTTATAATTCTCCCATGTTGTTAATTCCAAAAACGATGGAAGTTACAGATTAGTGATTGATTATCACAAGTTGAATGCGACCACAGTTCCTGATAGAATGCCCATATGCCTGTAATAAATGATGTTTTGGCTCTATTAGGAGGAGCAAAGATCTTCTCATCCTTAGATCTATTAAGTGGATATTGGCAAGTACCTTTAGACGAAGAATCTAAGCCATTAACTGACTTCAGCACACATAAAGAATACAGAATTTCAGGTAATGCCATTTGGATTAACATCAGCTCCATTGACTTTTGTAAGATTAATGATACAGATCTTAGGAGACATACAGAATGTGTCAGTCTATTTAGATGATGTCATTATATTTAGCAAAGATATGGAGAGCCATTTTAGAACAATAGAAATCATTTCAGAACGATTAAGACAGGCAGGATTAAAGATTAAGAAATGTCAATTCTTGAGGAAATCTTTAGAATATTTAGGACATGTGATCAGTGTTGATGGATTGCACATGCAAGAAGGGAAAATAAAGGCTTTTGTGGAATATCCTGCTCCACAAAATCTGAAAGGTGTAAGAAGATTTTTAGGAATGATAGAATACTATAGACCATTTGTCAAAAATTTTGCAACTATAGCTGAACCATTGACAGAATTAACTAAGAAAGATGTAGAGTTTGAATGGAAAGCAGAAAAAGAGGAGGCTTTTCAGGAGTTGAAGGAGAAATTAATCCGCAATCCTATCTTAGTGTATCCAGACTTTAGCAAGCAGTTTTACTTAGCATGTGATGCTTCAAATACAGGAATAGGAGCAGCTTTGTTACAGAAAGCAAAAACCCGAATGATGGAAGTATATTATGCAAGTAGTGTCTTAAATGCAGCCAAACGAAATTACAATACCACAGAAAAGGAATGCTTAGTCATTTATTGGGCACAGAGGAAGTTTCGGCACATTTTGCTAGGACACAAGGTAAATGTACTTACTGATCATAAACCCATCTGTGATCTATTTAAAAAGAGAGCTTTCACTGATAACTAAAGTTTAATCGATGGTTTATTAGTGTACTAGAAGTTGCTCCAGAATTTAGATACATTCCAGGTAAGTTTAATACTTTAGCAGATGGATTATCTATAGTACAAGAGGATACTGAAAGAATTATCACGACTAACACCTTTTGTTTCAGCTGTCAGGTTGTAGACTTAGATTTGGAGAGAGTAAAAATAGAAGGGAAACAAGCAAGTATCAGGAAAATAATAGGAGATTTGTGACAAGATGAAAATTCTAAGTCAAATTTTGAATTAATAAAAGAGATATTATATAAGAAAGCTAAAGATAGGAGTGCTTGTTCTAGACTATATGGAGGAGATTTGCGACAAGATGAAAATTCTAGGTCAGATTTTGAATTAATAAATGGGATATTATATAAGAAAGCTAAGGATAGGAGTGCTTGTTCTAGACTATATGTACCTGACACACTGACTAAGGAAGTATTAGCTATAACACATACCCACAAGTTGGCAGGACATCCAGGAGTCAAAGACGCCGAGAACAATAAGTAGGAATTATTTTTGGCCTAAGTGCAGTGAAGAAGCAAAAGAATTTGTAAATGAATGTCAAACTTGCAATAGGCATAAAGGTCATGTAAATGTCAGAGCTCCTTTATAAAAATATCATAGTAATTTAAACCCTTTCGATGTAGTTCAGATGGATCATGTGGAACCCTTTCCAAAAACTTTGAGAGGAAATAAGTACGTACTGGTTCTCATTGATTATTTGACTCGGTACTTAGAAATTGTTCCAGTTAGAGATAGAACTGCTGTTTCGGTTGCAGAAGCTTTAAAGACCAGAACAATCGCAAGACATTCGTGTCCGGAGGTACTTTTGTCGGACAATGCACCCGAATTTACTAGTGAAGTAATGAAGAAACTTTGTGAATTTTTTGAGATTAAGAAATGTGAGATAACTCCTTATAAGCAGAGTTCAAATGGGACAGTAGAAAGGGCAAATAAGAAGATACTGGATGTACTGCGAACTATCATTAGTCCAACTACAGAAGATTGGGATATAGCTTTAGAGGATTTTCAGTTTACTTTGAATAACACAGTGAATGAGACAGTAGGAGAAACTCCACACTTTTTGCTTTAGGGTTATCAGAAAGACTGCCTAACTCATTGTTAGATGACGCAAAACCTCCTAGGCACACACATGATTACCAGGACTACGCAGCTTGGAAACTGTAAAGAACCTTTCAAATAATAAGACAGACCAGACAATCTCTAGAAAAAGGGCAACAGGTAAATAAGAAATACTATGACACAACTAGTTCCAATATTGACCTGAAGTTAGGTTCACAAGTATATGTAAAGGTACATGTAAAGGAAGGACCAAATGAAAAGGTGTCTCCCAAATTTGAGGGTCCTTATCGAGTGTTAGAAAGGGAAAAGAATAATAGATTTAAACTGATATATGAACAGAGCTTAGATGTAAGGTATGCCCATTGGAATCATTTAAAAGTTGTAAAAACTAATCCATGGTCCTCTCAAATTCTACAGGAAGTGGTGGAAAACCTTCCTTCTGAACCTACCCCTAGTGGTCGGTATCACTTGCGCAATAGACATTAAAAGTGGGGCCTTGATACAAACACATGGAAAAGGTGAACTGTTAACGGATTTTGCTGTAGTAAAGATCAATGTCAATTCAATATTAGAAAGGGAAGAACATTTGAAACAGTTGGATAAAGAAATACGAACGTATATATTAACCCATAGTGATTCTGCCTTTGTAGAATTATTAAGAAACTTACAAGGTAAAATTGAAGACATTGTCAGGCCTCAAAGAAACAAGAGATCTTTATTACCTTCTGTAGGTAGTGTATTTAATGCTTTGTTTGGAGTGGTTACAGAAAGCGATGTTAAAGGTTTAACTGATCGTTTGGATCTAATCGAGAAATGGGCTAATCAGAAGGGTAATCTTATAAGTACTCTAATAGAAAATAATAAGAATGTAGAAAACATCAAAAAGATGGAGGAATTTATTAATCAAGTTAATGTTTCTAACAAGATAAACGACCTAGAACGAGTGTTAGAATATTCATAAAGTGGAAATTGAGATTAGTGATCATAAGGAATCTGTGAACGGATTATTAAATGCACAAAAAGGAATACTTAGCCCTGCTATCATTTCTCCAAAAACTTTGAAAGAAATCATAGATTGGTGTATAGTAAATAGCCATTCCAAGCCTTTGATAAAAGATCTATTTTGGTATTATACTATGTCAACTGTGAAGGTAATAAAAGGGCATTTGTTGGTATTGATTCCTTTTAAGGGTATGAACTTATTTGACCTATATATAATTAATCCTTTCCCAGTTAAAATAGACAATGCAACAGTGATTTGGAACCATCCCAAGGTTAGTCTAGCATTGGATAAGAATAAATTGTCGATGATTATTTTAGAGAAAGGTGAACTAGAACAATGTGTATTGATAAGTGAAAGTCAATCCATATGCAATTTTGTGCAAATTAAACCCATAAAAAATTTTCAAGGTATACAAGGTATTTTCTTTGAGAATTATGAATTGATGAGAGCGTGTAAGTTTGAAACTTTCAGTTTGCCATACAGGGCATTACATTTAGGTAATGAAATCTTTTGTTTATGTTCAAAATACTAAAACTGCAGTTACTTGTAATGGGAAGACTCAAACATTTCAAATAGAAAATGTGAAATAATTTACAGATTCTTGCTCAGTGGTAATTCCTGATTATCTCTTATATACCAAGTGTGTTTTTACATTATGAATTAAATCAGTCTCCCATTGCATAGAGTTATGAAACCAAGATTAACCATTTTAAGCTAGACAAATTAACAGTAGTAGAAAATGTGGCAATGCCACTTGATAATGATTATGTTCTGTTTTACAAGAAAGATGTTGCACCATTTCTAACTATGTGTAATGTATTTTTGATTGTGCTTATTACTGTGGTAACCTATAATGTGGTGAAGTATTTGATTTTCAAAAAGTTGGAAAGGATTAATGAGTTACTTGCAGTTATTACTGGGAAACCTAAGGAATAAGTTTATTATTTTTGTTGTATGAGGATTCTATAAGAATCCTAGTAGCTGGCCGAGTGGTGTCAGACAAATGATTTATTTGGATAAATTTCATATGCAGAAGGTTTATAAATATTACTGATGTATTTATTCATGAGTTTTGTTAATAAGAAATAGAGAGAGAAATGCAGTTAGTAGTAATTGTAAAGATAGAAAGAATTGTAGAGAGAGACGAGAGCGAACGAGAAGTTAGGCAGGTTGTTTATGCAGAAAGGCGCTGAGTCTTGTGATATTTTTCATAACATCCCGGCGTCTTGTTCCCTTCTCAAAATGACTCATGGGGGATCAAAGCGAAAGGAGGCGCGAAAACCAAGGAATTGTCACGTGATTAAGGAAAGCTTGACACGTCCAGGATCACAATATATAAGTGACAGTGAGAGGTGAGCCGGCCTCTCTTCTTCCCAGAAAGTCACTATACTAGGTCTAAGGACCTACCTTAACTTGCCGGAATCGAGGCGAACAACGAGTTGTAGCTGCACATACATTACCTGAAGGACGGTGTATATTCAGGACCGTTTAGCAGCCGAGGAAATAAGAGAACCATTTCATCCCTTGAAACGAAGGACGACGATCAGAACTATTCCGCCCGCGCATGAAAGACACTGTGTGCTTAGCGTGATGTCCCAGAGTGACTGTGGCGATTAGAAATCGCGCTAGCCTTCCCAACACCTGATGGAGGCTCCTACTTAAACGACGGCAGATGGCCTACGATTGACGTATAGGCCCAATTAAAGCAAGGAAACATTTAATTCTTCAGCCAGTTTCAAGACTTCTGAATTCATCGCTACAGATTTATGCAAAACTCATTTTGTTGTGATTGCATAGTACGTGACTGTTCAATTTTTTTAGCCCAAGTAAAGGAAGAAAAGCGGCATCGAGTATCCCTCACCCACTTTTCATAAAGTATATTCTGAGCAACTCAATAAGAATTAAATATAAGATGGACTAAAATGCAATTAAGGATTAGTAAGTAAAGGTAAAAAAATACTAGATAATTAATAAGATTTATTGTGAAGCTTTATTACAAGAAAAACTAAAGGAATCATCACAGGGATCTGAAAGTATCCGTTTTTCAGATCTATCAAGATCACAGAGTTGTTCCTCCAGATTCCAGATATCTTGCCAAACTATTGTGGTGGCCTGTTGGTAACATCCTTGCCTAGTGATCGCCAAGTCCTACTCAAACTCGTTAGTTCCTTGGGTTGGTGCAACCTCACTATCCCATCCATGTGAGCTAAGGATGGGGAGTTTGGGGAAGCTTGTAGGTCTATCTGCTGAGTCATCAACAGCCACTGCCTGGCCCTCCTTGGTCCTAGCTAGGGTGAAGAGGGGGCTTAGGCGCAGATCATATGTATATATAGTCAGTCTCTAGGGCATTGTCATGCTTGATAAGGGATGTCACTGTCCCTTGCCTCTGCCATTCATGAGGCCTTTAAAACTTTAAACCTATAAATGGAGTTTGACAGAAAAACCTATTCAGAATGGAGGGGTTGATCACCAGTCTCCAGCTCCCTGAAGACTTTCCCATAAGTTAAATTCTACTTAAGCAGCCTGGAGAAGTGTCCTGGACTACTTATGGGGGCACCCTTGTCCAACATTTTCTGTACTTCTAAATGTCAGAATTTGGTCCTGTAAATTTGTCAAATAGGGCAATGACTCCTTTTAAACTTGAGTGAAGGGAAGAGGAGAGCCAGTGATACTGCTACCTGGTCCACTGGCTTGTCAAGCACCCCTAACTCGAGGTAGTTGGAACTTTAAACCTATAAATGGAGTTTGACGGAAAAACCTATTCAGAATGGAGGGGTTGCCCTCTCTGACGGTATCTGGGTTATCTACCTCTCCTGTTCTTACTGAAATAAGTACATAAGATGAGCAGGATCAAATGTTTTTCTTGTAGATGACGTAGCAGAAGTTGTCACTTTCAACACAACTTGCATTTGTGAGGGTGAATTTCAAATGTCTTCTTCATCTGAGAGGCTGTTGTCATTTTCTTGAAGGACATGGCTCAATGGAAGATCAAGTCCTGGCAGGACCTGCTCCACTTCTCAACTGTTCCATCCAGGTCTTCAGTTGGGAAGGAGGGCAGCACTCTGGTTAATGGGGGTGTTTCATAACAATAACACCTCTCTTTGGCAAATTTTAGAGGCTACAGTTCCAGAGAACACAAGGTCGGTCAACTGTTTCTTTTTCTCAGGGTTATACAGATCCTGAATAGTGGCAAAGTAGGCTAGCGTAACAGACAAATTATCTAGCCAGAATGTTGCCTGAAGGGTAGACGTGGACGTAGCCTAAATGTCTGCCAACTCTGCAGCCACAAACACTGTAGATTGAGAAGCCAGTCTCTCTGCCAAAATCCCCAACATTAAAGTTGTGAGAGCAACTTCTGCTGGCAGATATGAGGGGTTGGCTGCCTCTGCTGTATAAAATCCCCTGTTCAAGGAATTTCTGCAGCCTAAGGCCTGAAAGTTTGCAGTCCCAATTGTGTCTCTGACCAACTCAGACCAAAGTGGCTCCAAAGTAGGTTTTGCACTCTGCAGTGGTCTAGTGTAATTGATTACCTGCACTTCTCTACTGTTGATCCCTGATATAGAGAAGATTTCTTACAGGTAGTGGGCAGTCATTCAGGGTCATATGACACTTCCAGACACCTGCTTGCAGTACCTACATCACAGAGTGGTTTCTCTTGAACACTAGGGACGTGCCGATGCCAATAAGCTCTATGTCGATAAGCAGGAGGAGGGTTGGGATTCAATGCCTGGTCTATGACCGTGCGAATTCAAGCACATATGGTGTTCTTCGTGACCCTCCCCTTGACTCCCAATCTGGTAGAGCACGAATCTATGATCCATCATTCCCGGATTTGAGTCTCAGCAATAAACTCAGGAAAGAAGCTGAATGTTACCTAACCCCCATCACATTGAATGGCTGATGTTGTAGGATAGACCATGAAGTTCGTCAACTCTTTTGGACTAAGAAAAAGCAAGCTGGAACATCGTCTTCAAAATGAGGTGGCGATCAGATGTCTGGCATAATGGTTCGTAGGGAGCATCCTTCAAAGATTGTAGGACGCGAACCACGTTCCAGAGGAGGAGGTCTAACTTCCGACTGGGGCAAGTAATCTTGTAAATCCATATGAGGAGAGAGAACTCCAACGAAGAGGATATATCAACTCCAAGTCTAAAGACGAGGCTTAAGGCTGAACAGTAGCCTTTCACCACAGAGACTGAGAGGAGCTTTTTCTCCTCAAGGTATACAAGGAACACCGCTATTACTGAAATAGTGGCATCACTGAGAGAAATACCCCTTCCAAAACACAGTCCCCTTAGCCAGGTAGACTTATGCCAAGGATCTTCACAGGTATCCTGACATCCTTTTCACAACTTGTTGCAAAAACCCTCTCTAAGAGAGATGCTGGATAATTTCCAGGCATGAAGAAAAGGCAAAGCTACTGCCTTCTGAAAGATGTTTGAGTGTGGTTGATTGATTGATTGATTTAAAGTTTTCAGGCATCCTGACATCGAAGATCATTGACGCCGATATCATTTAGTCTATGTATATATATATATATATATATATATATATATATATATATATATATAAAAGAATATTCAATTAAAACCATAAAAGTTTAATGTCATTGTAAAAGTTAAACAGTTTTCAGAAGACCTGCTTCTGAAATAAATCTAAAAATGCCACTTGCATAGTAGGACACATCATGTCCAAGAATCTTGGCAAGGATGAACCTGCCACCCTCACCTCGAGCCTCAAATAAATATCTATTCCTTAAGTTATCATAATTGGGGCATTCGATCAATAAATGCCTCACTGTTAGAGGTACTAAACAGTTGTCACAATATGGCTGGTATTGGCCCTTCAGCAGAAACTCGCGTGTCAACCGAGTGTGACCAATACGGAGATGACAAAGAGACGTCTCCCATTTTCGGGGCATCATGTCATACCTCCAAGGAGATATGACATTTGTTACTTGTCTCATTTTATTCCCATCTAGACTATCCCAGTACTGTTGCCATTAATTGCAAAGCAATTTCTTGATGTTAGGTGGGGAAGTCATTACAGGGAATGGGATACCTTCTTGGCACCAACTCTGATGCTGCATTCTTCGCCAATGAATCTGCCTTCTCATTCCCACACACACCTACATGTGCTGGAACCCAACAAAATCGAACCATTATGCCTCTCCTTCCAATAATTAAAAGCCATTCTAAAATCTTTAAAACTAGAGGGTTACTAGAATTAAAAACTTCTAAACTTGAAGGATATTCCTTGCATCACTAAAAATGGTAAAATTACCCTCCTTTTCTAACGCTATTTTCTCAACAGCGGTTAGTATGCCATACAGTTCAGCAGTAAATATTGAAGATGTTTGAGGAAGTGCACCTCTACAATTAAAACCATTACTATGTACTCCAAATCCAACGCCAGCATCAGATTTGGAGCCATCAGTACATATAAAAGTCAATCCTCTATGTTCTTCAACATGTTCCATAAACAGAGACCGGGATTCTTAAGTCAGTCATATTCTTCTTAACTCCAATAAAATATTTACGAAAAGATCTCTCTGGTAATTTTCATGGAGGCGTTGATGATACCTTAAATGGAAGCACCTTAATTCTAATTATATCAAGACTGTTTAAAAATTGTTTCACCCGAAACCCATAAGGTTGAGGAGATTTTGGGTGCAAATCAAAGTATGTTGAGTGACTTACATGGCTTGCAGTCTGAAAGGCTAAAGAATTAGGGAGTCTTTGCAATCTAAACCAATACCAAATAATAGCAGAAATTCGGTAAAGATCTAGAGGTAACTCTCCAGCATCAAAAAGGAGACTTAGGATAGGTGAGGTTTTAAACCCTCCTTTAGACAATCTAATACCACCATGATGTATTGAATGTAATATCTTTAACCGGCTTGGGGCGGCTGAGGAGTATATTTCACATCCGTAGCTGATTTTGGAAAAAATCAAGGCCTTGTATAATTTCAAAATAGTATTGCGGTCTGCCCCCCCCCCCCCCTTGATGTATGGGAAAATACTTTTAAAATATTCAGAGCCTCGAGATATTTAGCTTTTAATGCTTTTAAGTGAGAAACCCATGTAAGCCTACAATCAAATATCAAACCTAAAAATGTAGCTTCACTTACACATGGTAACCGTTGAACTTTAATAAATATATCCGGGTCCAGATGTACTCCCCGGATACGACAAAAATGGTTAATAGTAGTTTTACTTGTCGAGAACTTAAATCCATTCATATTGGCCCACTGGATAATTTTGTCAATTGAGAGTTGTATTTTTCTCTCAACCATTGCCATTCTAGCTCCAGCAAATGATATTGAGATATCATCCACAAATAATGTTGAGAGAACATCCCGGGGAATGACTGAGGATATCCCATTAATTGCTAGTGCAAAAAGGGTTACAATCAGCACTCTCCCCTGAGGAACTCCTCCTTCCTGACACTTACTCTCTGATAGAGCTTCCCCCACTCACACTTGAAAAACTCTTTGAAAGAAATGCCTGAATAAATATTGGCAGCTCTCCTTTCAAAACCAATTCATGAATTGTTTTAAGTATACCAAATCTCCAAATGGTATCATATGCCTATCCAAGGTAAAAAAAGACTGTCACATGGTGCTGTTTGGAAGCAAAGGCTTCACAAATAGAGGACTTAAGTCTTATCAACACATCAGTCGTTGAGTGCATTTTTCTAAATCCACATTGAGTCGGTGATAAAATACCCTTCTTTTCAAGGTACCATATCAGTCTTGCATTGACCATCTTCTCCATAATTTTACATAAACAAGATGTCAATGCAACAGGTCGGTAGTTTGCAGCTAAAAACTTGTCCTTACTGGGTTTTAAAAAGGCTAAAATAATGGCTAGTTCCCAAACACTTGGATAACTATGATCATGCCATATTCTATTAATATTACTTAAAATAAATAACTTTGTATTAAAATGTAAATGTTTAATCATTGCATAAGGAATTCCATCGGGTCCAGGGGCTGTATCGTTACAAGTGGAAAGTACCGAATCATATTCTCTTTCAGTGAAAATAGAATTATATGACTCTTCCCTTCCTGTTGCAAAATTTAAAATTTTCTTTTCTTCAATGATCCTGTACTGGTGACCAGGAGCTGCTACACTCTTACACGATACATTTGAAAAATGGTCAGCCAGGGCATTGCTAACCATTTCCTTCAGTCACATACTGACCATTCACTTTCAACACTGATGGTGGGTTTGGGGTAAATTTTCCTGCAATCTTTTTTATTTTCCTCCATACAGAAGATGGTGGTGTTTTACTATTAATGGAGGAAACAAAAGCCACCCAAGATTGGCGTCTAGCTTCTTTCATGGCACGACAGTACTGTGCTCTACACTTTTTGTACGTTATCAAATTTCATCCGTACAATCTAGTCAGAGATTTTCTAGTGGCTCTGTGCAAGGCTGTTGCTTCTGAAGACCACCACAGGACTGGTCGTCTTTTGAATAGTCCTGTGATTTTGGAAATCGAATTGATTCCTGCTGTATGGAAAGTTCCATTCACTAGGTCTATGGCATCATCAATACTTTCAAACTGTTCTGCACTCCCTTCGATTTCACTTAGCTCACAAAATTAAACCCAGTCTGCCTTGTCAAGATTCCATCGTGGCGATCTTTGTAAAGGCGGACCCTTGTTGGTGTTTATAATGATTGGTGCATGATCACTAGTATGCCAATCATCTAATGTCCTCCAATCAAAATCAAGAAGGCAGTTAGAGCTTGCAATTGAAAGGTCAATGCAAGACAAGGTACCTGTCTGAACATGGAAGTGCGTGGGCTCTCCTGTATTAAGGAGTCCCACATCCTCATTCTCCACAATTGACGAGATAATATTGCCCCTTGTGTTTGCCAAAACATCACCCCATAAAGGATGTCTACCATTCATATCTCCCAGTAAGAGAAATGGTTGAGGGAGTTGTTGAATGACCTCTGCTAAATCATCATATAAAATATTATCATTTGGAGGTAAGTACAGAGAGCATATTGTATATTTTCTCCCTATATCAATTTGTACAACCACTGCCTGCAGGGTTGTACGTATAGACCTAGGTATTTGGGGAACATCTCGACGAACGTACAAGACTTCTGCCATGGCTCCCTGCTTGATGATTATATGGTGTTCTATAGCTAACATACTCTCGAGGACTAGGAGTGTTGAGGATCTCAGACGCAGAAAACAAAACTTGCAAACCAGAAAGTTTCTCTAGAGAGATCCCCTTTGTTAATTCCTCTACAGAATGGTGCAGAGGAAGGGTCGGGAGAAGCTCATCTATGACCTCAAATTACTTCCTGTGCTGCCCACAAGGAGCTGGAAGGAGTATAGAGGGTAAGCCTACCCAGGGGGTGCCAGAGAAGCCGGTGATCTGAGCAGTTTTTTGACAAGCACTCTTCATACCCTGAGAACAGACCAGGGCTGCACTGGTCTTGAGGGGTTTTGAGTGCCATAGACACTGTCTAAGACTGTCTCTGCCCTCCTGAGGGACCACCGCCTGGTCTGACAACCCACTGAAAGCCCTCATGCAGGCCAAAACCTGCCAGAAGGCGTGCTCGGATTCTCCTTGCTCTGTCTCCTATGGCCTCGGACTAACAGCCTTAGGAAGGGGGTCATCAAATTCGAGTCTTCTACCCACGAGACCATCTCAGGGTGAGTCGTGGATGTCATTGGAGTGATGTGGGACTGGGGACAGCCTCCTAGAAACCTCTGAAGGTCTCACAATACTCCCCGGGGATTTTGGCAGGGTCTTAGAATCCTTGGATTTTTCCCTTGGGGGGAAGGAGGTCTCAAAGAAAGAAGCCTTTGGAGAAGCCTCCTTGCGTTGCTCACCCGCAGGAGGGGAGAGTTTCTTTTACAGGCTTAGAAACTGGTTTAAGTTTCAGAGGAACCACTTTGATGGGAGAGGGGCAAAAGGAGTAGAGACTCTTCCCTACTGATACCTCTTGTGAAGCTGTTGGACGTTGAGTAACCTGTCATGGAGGCTTGGGGATGACGATACTCGGCCTCCACATGGAAGTCCTGACTGGAGTCAGTTTGACTGTGGGCAAGACTAACTTGTCAGAAACTCCACTCTTTTTCTTCAGGAGAGAGGAGGAAGAAACCGAAGTTTCTTTTCGGGGAGGAACTGTGGACCTTCTCGGATCTGCCGAGGGAGAGGAAGACTTCTCTAGGGGATTTCTGGGGGTTTCTGAAGGATGGAAAAGGAAAATCCCTACTGCAAAAGCCTGAGAGAGAGCCCTTACCAGGGCTCAAAACCCTGGCTCCTGAACTATTGCGTTGCTGGATGAAAGATCCTCTGAAGGGATCGACGAAGGAAGTTACTGCAAGGGAGCTTTCCCCGAGATTTATGACGACCTAGCGGGAGGCTGCAGTTCCCAAGTTTCCTCCTTACGAGGGCAAGGAACTGGTCAAGCTGCTAGTTACCTCAGAACCTTAAATGTCTGATCATTAGGGGACATTCCTGTCTCTTCCTATTCTCTCTGGCGAATGCAATATCCTGCATTTGTGAGGAGAAATAATAAAGGGCGAACATCTAAGACGTGAATGTCTGTGCTCTGGAGGGCGCGCCTAGAGACTCGTGAAGAACGCTTGTGAATCTCCTTTTACAAGAACGACACTGTTCCTTAGAACAACGCCATTCTGGCAAGTGCTTACGATGGATTATTGTGGTACCAGTGATCACTGCATAGCAGATGAAAGATCACGAGTCACCGGAAAACCCCAAGAGGTCGCGATTGACGAGGTGGAGAATACCGCACACCTGCCAATCATTTAAGGGGATCGGCACGGTGTGAAGGACTGATGTCGTTTGACTTCTGACCACTTAGGAGATTAGCGAGTCACTGGCGAACAACAAGCCAACGGCGACTGGCAAGCAGTCGAAGGCCAATGGTGAGCGGGCGAATGGTGAATCGTCGGCGAACTGCGAACCATAGGAGAGCGGCAAACCATAGGTGAATGGTGAACTTTTGTGGACCAATGACGAACTGCAATCAGCTGCTCGCTGACAAGCGGGCGACTGACGAGGAATCGGGTTACTGGAACCAGCTGGCAAACCACAAACGGCTGTTGATTGATGAGCAGTCTGCGAGGAGTGTCGGACTGACAAACGACGAGTCTGAGGCGAGCCCGGTAAACAGGACAAAGTAGGGAACCAGATGGCGAGCAGTGAGACTGGCAAGAGTCGTCAGAATTATGGTCTATAGATAAAGTCAGATCCTTCGAAGGGAATCGTTCTGCAGCAGAAGGTGCAGAGCCAAACAGCCGTCTCTTTGCCGAAGGCGAAGGAGAACGTCTAAGGCAATGAGGAGGACCACGAACTCTGCAAGTTTGTTGCAGGTGAGGATGACCCTCTACAGGGGAGGGCTGACCAGCAAGCTGGTCTCTGGCAGGTCTCCAAAGAGATGTCTATGGGTGGCCTCTCTAGCGAATGAGAGAGCTGATCATCCGTAGAAGAGACTTTACCTCAAACTTTGCTCAGTTCCCAAAAAAATAATCCACAGGGGGGGGGGGAGCACAGTCCTCGGCAATGGCGGCACGAGCGGAGGACGAGGCAAGGCCGGCATTATCAGGCAGAGCCGCAAAGGACTCCTCAGGGTCAAGAAGATCAACACGAAGCAGGGCCAACAGGTCGACCTCCGAGGCAGAAGAACGTTGCCATTCCACACCCCGCTGAAAGAGCTGCAACACAACCTACTTAGGAGAAGGCCCAGACAATCCCAGGGACGGCCACACCTGAAAAATATCAGAAGAGAGGAGAGGGGAGAGAAGCCGGACCACTTCGCTAGGAGAAGCAGCACCACTCTCGAGAACTGAGATTGTCCAGGAGAAAAAGCAAAAAAGATTAATAATGGCTGTCAAAACTTGGTGAAGGGAAGAGCAGTAACAACCGTTCTCCATTAAGCCAAAAGTAAAGTGAGTAACAAACACAGGTATGCGAGTGTGTGGGGTAGCCACTAACCCCCTCCCCCTGCTAACTAGTGGGTGGGTGGTTAACCCTCGATAAAATCTAATGGCTCGTCTTTCAGCTTCGTCAAAAGTAATACCCTTATAGATAGCATTGGTTTTTATTTTAGCTACGGAACAAAGAAAAAGTTAGAACATCCAGTAAACAGAAAATGCAGCAGTGTAGCACGTGCGTTCTCTAGAGTCCAAATCAAAAGTAGTTGAGCTAGTGAGTGTATGGGTCGTGGCAGGGATGTTCTCCCATTAACCCCGCTAACTATCCATTTCTACCACAAGGTTGGTTGCCACCTCGCTCAAAGTTTTTAAGGCATGAACACCAACTTGCACTGAATCTACTCTCAGTAATGACCAAGAGTTTGTATTTAGTGTCGGAACAAATATCCTAGAGAATTGTTACACATCATGCAGTCAACAACATGTGTCAACACTAGAACTGTTACAGTGTGTTCTAGGATATTGGAGCCAAGATGCACCTCTACTGTGAGTTCTAGAGCTTTCAACTACGTAGCCCCAAGATTATATAACAACCTACCACTAAACATCAAAACACGAGATAATAAGGTTTTCAAGAAAAAGTTGAAGACTTTATTTTCTAAGTGCTTTGAAAATATTGCTTTGACAATAACCGCAGAATACGCTGCGTGATATTCTAAACACCAAAGAATGTACAGTATACAACAAATAGATCTTGGGCCTTTATAATTGGTTGATACAGACCATGTCAGTAATTAAAACAAGGGTGTATATATTTACTATAGCACAATATTCCTAATAAAGAAAATAAGAAGTGTTCCTGGTGTATTTATACGCACAGTACAGTACTTTGAAATGTTCTGATGCTAACAATTATAATTGAGGGAACTCATATTATTTAGATTTTAGAAGTTTTAAAATTCCAAAAGTTATGACTGAAAAAAACAAATCTAAAAAGGGAAACACAGGAACATCCCCTATCCTATTGTTCCCACACGTAACCTAACCTAGGAGTCACATCCTTACCTACAGGGATAGGGGGTTGGGGCACCCAGCGCCCCTCCCATAGGCCACCATATCTTTAGATTACCCGAAAAAAGTCTCAACCGTGTATTTACTTCTCAACCAGCTTCATTCTTGGCAATTAAAGAATAAATCATATTTCTTAAATAGTAAAATGAGTTTCCTAACATGACAAATTCGTAGATAATTTGAATTTTTCCTAACTTTACAAACCTTAGCTATTTAATAGGGGTATTACTTTCGGCATAGCTGAAATGATGGGCCATTAAAATTTAACGAGGGTTTACTACCCACACCGCTAGTTAGCGGGAGTAGGGGAGGGTAGGGGAGGGTAGGGGAGGGTAGGGGATAAGGCTTGCGGGCAAGTTTGGTTAAATAGCTAAGGTTTGCAGTTAGAGAAAACACAAATTATCTACTAATTTGTCATTTGTTCCGTAACTGGAATAAAAACCACGCTATTTAATAGGGGTAACTCACCCAGTACGAAGGGTGGACGTCCCAGCCAGTACTGGCTTTTGGCTTTGCCCGGGGGCTCGTTATTTGAGTGTGTAAACACCCAAGAAATAAGGAGTCCCTGCACCTCGCTAGAACCTTGCTACGCAAGGATTGCGGCCTACGCAAGTTGTGTGAAGGTATGAAGAAGTGTGATTCATCCTAGAAGGATGTTCTGAAGTTCTTTAGATGGAAACTTGTAGACTAGGACTTTCCCAATACCACCTCGTCAGGGTATGGGGACGTAACAGTATTACCTTAATACTAGGAACACAAGAAAGCATGGTTTACCTGCAGTGGTTTGAGGTCAGCTAAGCAGAGAACCCAAGATGCTGCTTTCCCCAAGAGAGGGGATGATGAAGAAAAGAATAATGGCCATTCAAACCTTTTCATTCATGCAGACTAAAACCGGGTAACAATGCCCTCAACCTTCTGCTACTTGTCCAATAAGGAGCTTGAGGTTTTAAACCAGCTGTTGTGCAGCCACCACAGGGCCGATAGAGAACGTATCGAGCCTCCTGTGGGTTACGTCTTGCAGGTAGTGGGATGTGAACGTTGTCTGAAGCTTCCACACCCCCCCTTGAAGAACCTGCTTCACAGAGAAATTTCTTTTGAAGGCCAGGGACGTAGCTATGCCCCTGACATTATGTGCTCTAGGGCGACGTGACAGAGGAGGATCTGGATTCAAGGCCAGATGAATGACCCTACGAATCCATGCAGAGATAGTGTTCTTGGTGACCCTCCTCTTAGTCCTCCTTGTGCTGACGAATAATGCTGGAACATGAGGACGGGCTGCAGCTGTTCTTTTTATGTATAGCCTCAAACCCCTTACTAGGCATAGTAAGAGATGGTCTGGGTCATCTGTTACAGAGCGGAGACTAGAAATCCGGAAGAAATCAATCCGAGGATCCGCTTCTCCAGGATTCTGAGTCTTGGCAATAAACTCAGGGACGAAGCTGAACGTTACCTCCCCCCCTCCCCTTGAATGGGCGATGTCATACGAGAGACCATGAAGTTCACTAACACGCTTGGCCGAAGCCAAAGCTAACAGGAACACCACCTTCCAGGCTAGATGGCGATCTGATGCCTGGCGTAATGGTTCATAGGGAGGTCTCTTAAGAGACCTGAAAACTCGAACCACGTTCCATGGAGGAGGTCTCACTTCCGACTGAGGGCAGGTAAGTTCATAACTACGTATGAGTAGAGAAAGTTCTAGCGATGAAGAAATGTCCATTCCTTTCAGTCTGAAAGCTAGACTTAAGGCTGAGCGATAGCCTTTCACTGCCGAGACTGAAAGGCGCATTTCATCCCGCAAATACACAAGAAACTCTGCTATTGTTGGAAAAGTGGCATCGACTGGAGAGATACCCCTTCCACGACACCAACCACAGAAGACTTTCCACTTTGCCTGGTAGACTGCTGCGGATGACTTTCGCAGATGTCCAGACATCCTGACAGCAACTTGCTGCGAAAATCCTCTCTCAGAGAGGAAATGCTGGATAATCTCCAGGCGTGAAGTCGTTGCGAGGCTACGGCTTTGTGGAAGATGTTGGCATGTGGTTGCTTGAGCAGATTGTGCCGTGGAGGGAGTTCTCTTGGTAGCTCCGTTAGGAGTTGCAGAAGGTCCGGGAACCATTCCGTGTAATGCCATAGCGGAGCTATGAGGGTCATTGAAAGAGTGACTGATGTTCTGGTCTTGTTGAGCACCCTCCTCATCAGACAGAACGGGGGAAAGGCGTAAACGTCGATGTTGTTCCACCGTTGTTGGAGAGCATCTTGACAGAGAGCCTTGGGGTCTGGGACTGGGGAGCAGTACTGCGGGAGCCTGAAGTTCAGGGCTGTTGCGAACAGATCCACAGTCGGAAAACCCCACAAAGTCAGGACTTTGTTGGCTACTAGATGATCCAAAGACCACTCGGTACTCACTATCCGAGACGCTCTGCTCAGATTGTCGGCGAGCACATTCCTTTTGCCTGGAATGAAGAGTGCCGATAGCGGTATCGAGTGGATTTCGGCACATCTCAGTATCTCTACTGCTAGATGGGATAGCTGCTGCGAAAAAGTACCTCCTTGTTTGTTGATGTAAGCCACTACTGTGTTGTCGCTCATCACCACCACAGAGTGACCCGCCAGGTATTGTTGGAACTTTTGAAGGGCCAGGAAGACGGCCGTCATCTCTAGGAGATTTATATGGAGATACTTTTCTGACTACAACCACAGGCCTGAGGTCGTGTGGTGCAGTACGTGCCCCCCACCCCCTTTCTTTGAAGCGTCAGAAAACAGCATCAAATACGGGGGGAGGACGAGAAGGTCCACTCCTTTTCGTAGGTTCTCGTCTGCCACCCACCACTGGAGGTCCGTCAGTTCCGCAGGTCCCATAGGGATCAGGACGTTTGGGAAATCATAACCTTGATTCCACCGAGACTGCGAAAAAGTACCTCCTTGTTTGTTGATGTAAGCCACTACTGTGTTGTCGCTCATCACCACCACAGAGTGACCCGCCAGGTATTGTTGGAACTTTTGAAGGGCCAGGAAGACGGCCGTCATCTCTAGGAGATTTATATGGAGATACTTTTCTGACTACAACCACAGGCCTGAGGTCGTGTGGTGCAGTACGTGCCCCCCACCCCCTTTCTTTGAAGCGTCAGAAAACAGCATCAAATACGGGGGGAGGACGAGAAGGTCCACTCCTTTTCGTAGGTTCTCGTCTGCCACCCACCACTGGAGGTCCGTCAGTTCCGCAGGTCCCATAGGGATCAGGACGTTTGGGAAATCGTAACCTTGATTCCACCGAGACTTGAGTCGCCACTGGAGGGATCTCATCCTGAGGCGACCATTGGGAACTAGGCGAGCCAATGATGAAAGGTGACTGAGGAGACGTAACCACAATTGGGCTTGAAGCTCTTCTTGTCTGAGAAAAGGGCTTGCGACTTTCCTCAGCCTTGCTATCCTGTCGTCTGATGGGAAGGCTTTGTGGAGATTGGTGTCTAAAACCATGCCTAGATATACCAGTCCTTGAGTGGGAAGCAGTGAGGACTTCTCGAGATTTACCAGGATCCCCAGATCCTGGCAAAGCCTCAGAAGTTTGTCCCGGTGTTGAAGAAGGGATGACACCGAGTCTGCTAGGATTAACCAGTCGTCCAGATATCGGAGGAGAGGGATGCCAATCCGGTGTGCCCACGAAGATATTAGGGTGAACACTCCACAGCACCTTGAACTGGTACTCTTTGTTGTCTAGGCTGAATCTTAAGTACTTCTTTGAAGACGGATGGACTGGGATCTGGAAGTACGCGTCCTTTAGATCCAGTGTACACATGAAGTCTTGCGGTCTCACTGCTAGTCTGACCGTGTCTGCCGTCTCCATGCTGAAAGGAGTTTGTTTGACAAACATGTTCAGAGCTCAGAAGTCGATGACTGGTCTCCAGCCTCCACACGCCTTCTTTACAAGAAAGTCGACTGAAGAAACCTGGAGACGCGTCGAGAACCTCTTGGACAGAGCCTTCCTTCAACAGGGTCTGGACTTCTGCCCGAAGGGTTTGCCCCCTTGCCGATCCCATGGCAAGGGAGCTCAATGACACTGGATTCGTCGTCAGAGGAGGTAGAGATGTTGTGAACGGGACGCGATATCCCTGACTGATTACGGAAATCGTCCAGGATTCGGCACAGAGTTGCTGCCACCTGTCTGAGCAACTTTGTAAGCATCCCCCCACTGGTGGACATGCAGGGGGACTGCCAATCCTAGCGTTTGTGGCCTCGGCTGCTCTCTCTAGGATTCTTACCTCCCCTGGAGGACTTTTTGCCTTTCCTATCCTTGACAGGAAAGGGCATAGACACCACTGTCTTCGCTTCTGTCGTTGATTTTGCGGTCTTAGTCGAACGGGACTGCTGGGGTGCTGGAGGCTTATAGGGCTTAGATGTCAAAGCCCTATGAAGGAGGGAGTCTTGGTGAGACTTCCTCCACCTCTCAGCGGCCTGTTCCGCATCCTTAGGCTCAAACAGGATCGTTCCTTTCAAAGAAGAATGCCTGAGCCTATTGATCTCGGTGCTAGGGACCTTCTGATGGCATCTCTCAGCCACCGCATCCCGACGTTTCAGGAAGGTGTTTGCCCACAAGTTCGAGACTTGGTGGGCTAGAAACTCGATCGTGCGAGTGCCTGAGAGAAGGAACGTCTCCATAGCTTTCCTGGTACGTTCTTTGGAGAAATCCTCAGAGCGTATCAGGATACCTAAGGTCCCTAACCAGATGTCAAGCCATGAAGTGGCTTGCATAGCGCACTTCGCAACCCTCTCCTGGTTAAGGATCTCGGTTGCTGAGAACGAGACCTGCCGGTTGGAGAAGAGGGACTCCCCTGGTAAGCTCTTCCAACGAATGGTGGAGAGGAAGAGCTAAACAAGGCTCCTCCAAGATCTCAAAGTACCTCCTCTGCTGTACGCGAGGAGGTGCGAGAAGCTTGTTGCCGGCACTGGAACGGTTGGAGGAGGACAACTCAGAGTTGTACAGCGATCTTGTCCCCGGTACTCGTAACCCCCTGAGAACAGGCAGAGCCGCACTGGCCTTAGCTGGTTTCTGAGTACCGAATATGCGGTCCAAGACCGTGTCCTTGCCCTATCGAGGAGGGATCTCTGGGTCGGCAAACCCATTGAGAGCCCTCATTAGAGTCAGAACTTGCCAAAATGCATGCTCTGACTCTTGCTGTTCTCCTCCTGACGTTGGACTTGCAGCAAAGTCTCCTGTCCCCAAAGGCTCTTCTTGGGGAGAGTCGCAGACATTCTCCGAGTGGCTAGTTGGCTCCATCCTTGGTCTTGTAGAGGACTTTGATAAAGTCTTCGAGTCCTTCGACTCCTTCCTGGGAAGGATGTAGGACTCCAACATAGAAGATGGCAAGTTCTTTTCAGCCCCCACTTGGGAAGACTTCTCAGCGCGAGGAGGGGTTTTCCTCATTGGTGCGATGGGGCAAAGTCTCACCTCACGTGATTCCCCTGAGGACAGGAAATACTTGCCCGACAGGGAAGGAGATAAAGTCTGGGGGAGTGAAGGCACCTGCCTCAAAGGCTTACGTGGAGTCAACTTAGCCCTTGGAGAAGTTACCGCATCCGGAACTCCTCTTTTTCTCTTCAGAGGGGTAGAGACAGCCAAGGATCTGTGACCTAATTCAGAGAAAACTGGCTTGAACGCCTGTGTAACTACTCTGATTAGTGCACCGAACCAAGGCAGTTGACTGACAGACGCACTGTCAGACTGTGTAGACACCCCCTTTGAAGGGACAGGGATCGAAGAATCCCTGGGAGGAGTTCCCATAGGTGGGTTCGCCTGAAAGGGAATAGGCATCCTGGACCCCTCTGGATGTTTCCCTTCCGCCACAATACGCGCTGTTATGCGCTTGCGGAGAGGGGAATGCGGTGATAGTGACCTTGCCGTGCGTTGTCCAGCAGCCTCGCACGCAGGAGGATATTGACCCTCGCGCAGGGGCACGTAATGGTGCTCGCGGCCCGGAGAATACCAGAGATCGAGCGCGGGAGACTGCTGGCGCAGATGGTGGTGCGCGCAGGCGTGCGGGAGACTGCTGGTGCGCGTGGGCGCGCGGGCGACTGATGGCGCGCATGAGACTGTGGGTGCACAGGTGAGCGCGCAGGAGACTGTGGGCGCACAGGTGAGTGCGCAGGAGACTGATGGCGTACAGGTGAGTGCGCGGGAGACTGATGGCGCTCAGGGGAGAATATTCGCGCGTGCGTGGGCGCGCAGGATCAGGGCGCTGATCACGCGAGCGAGAGCTCGCGCGCCCCTGAAGAAGCCGTAGGGCGAGCGTGCACAGGAGATACCCCTGGCGTGCAGGCGTGCAGGCGCGCAGTTGAAGCCTGTGTCGCTCGTGGGTGCGCATCAGGATGGTGGCGCACAACTGCAGGAAGCGCGCGCATATCCTCGTAGACGCGTGCAGGAGACTGCACGTGCCTGCGCGATGGCGAGCGCTGGCGCGCTGGACAAAAGCTGACGCGTAGGTGAGCAGTGGCGCGCTGGCGCGTGGGAGAAATCAGAATAGACTTCCCAACAGTGGCCAGATCCGAAGATCGTGGGCGTGCAGGAGAGATGACTGCTGTGCGAGGGCGCTGGCTCTCGGGAGATCGCTGACGTGCAGGAGAACGCTGGCGTGCCGGAGAGCGCTGGCGCGCCAGAGGTCGCTGGTGTGCCGGAGGTTAATGGCGCGAAGGTGAGGGATGGCGCGTAGCTGGGCGTGGGCGCGCTTGCTCAGGCAAAGCCCGGCGCACAGGAGAACGTGGGCACGTATGCTCTGCTTTGCTGGCATAGCGCGTGAGGGAAGTATGTGCGTGTTGGCGCATACGCCCTTGATGCACTGTATTAGGGTTAGATGATGCCTGACGAGCGTGAAATTCAGGTTTCATCGGCGCGTAGCGCGCATCAGCACTCAGGAACGGTGTCGGCAGGTCAGCAGGTCTGACGGGTGGAAGTTCGACGTGTCCTTTAAAAAGGACGACCTTCCACCGAAGGGGATCGCGAACGATCTGCTGAGAGGTCCAGGACCAAAGCAGGAACAGTCAGTGATCGCTGATGAGGCTCCTCAGCCGGGGACTTCAACGAAGATGTAGAACCAAAGAGGCGCCTCTTCACCGCAGGTGAAGGAAGGCCTCTTTGGCGAAGAGGAAGGTGAGCCTTGCGACAAATACGCCCTCTAGGGGCCGTGGGATCAGCAAGCTGACCTTCTGCAGTCCTCCGAAGGGGAGTCACTGTAAGTGAACTTCCCCGTGCGAGAGAAACACCAGCAGGAGAGACTGTTGGACTTAGTTTCTACCTCATTGGTTGAACAGGAACGGGAGAAACTAAGCCTTCAGCTACTGTGCGGTTTGAAGAGGCAGAGGTAGTAGGAAATACCGCATTGGATACCTCTGACACCACAACGTCGACAGTCGACAGAAGATCAACCTCTGCCGGAGGCGGCGATTGCTTGACAGCGGCACCCAATCGTATGTAGTCAAGTAAGACTTCCTTGGAGGGCGAACCCTCGAGCCCCAAGGAAGACCAAAGCTGAAAAAGATGGATCAGTGACAAATCCTCCCCCAGGGAGAGAGGTGGAGCTGCCTCGCTAGGGGAGGCAACGCCATCTCTCGAACCCCGAGTTTGGGAAACAGTACCACGGTCTACGCTACCACTCGACAGTCTCTCGAAAGAGACCGACCGAGTGGGAGCTTCGGTGGAGGTTTGAGCAACGGAAGAAGAGGCCTTGGGTTTTTCTCCTTTCAAAGAAACCTTCGAAGGAGAAATATCCCGTTTGGACTTCTTCTTCCATCGCCGTGAAAACCTCTCCCACTGGGAGGTAGACCACTCCCTGCACTCACTACACTTATTATCACTATCACACCGTTGACCTCTACAGACAGGGCAAAGGGCGTGACGGTCTGTCTCGACCGCCGACATGAACGTTCCACAGGGGCGGTCGGGTAATCCAGGGCAGATGCTCTTAATTGCAGAGGCCAACTTCACACACAAAACTGTCAAAAAGAGAAAGCAAAAGAAGCATTAATGGCTGCCAATGAGCGGCGAGGATGACAGTGGACACGTCTGACTACCATCCGAGCCGAGAGCAAAGTGAGTACAAGCACAGGTGTGTGTGTGGGGGGGGGGGGTAGCAAGCTACCCTCCCCTACCCCCGCTAACTAGTGGTGTGGGTAGTAAACCCTCGTTAAATTTTAATGGCTCGTCATTTCAGCTACGCCGAAAGTAATACCCCTATTAAATAGCGTGGTTTGTATTCCAGTTACGGAACAAATTATATAGAGACAAAGATAAATTTAGAAATTTATATTTTTCCTAACCATATAAACCTGCAGCTCTTCAATATGGAGATATGTTTCGGCAACAGATGAAACCCGCCGAAAGACTTTAAGTGAGGTGTAACTACCAACCGATAGTTGGTGGGAGAGGGAGGAGGCCCAACTAGCGATAACAGGCCACTTTGCTATTGCAGGCAGGACTTCAGGGGGATAGGTGATGGTAGGCTAGTATATGAAGAGTGCTTCACGTTATTATGATTAGGAAGAATACAAATTATTTCCAAATTTGTCATTTGTTCCTGTACCAAATACAAAACTTTCAGCTCTTTAGTATGGAGATTCAACTTTAGGTGGGGGGAAATCCAATACCAGCTGGCTGGTAACTGGCCCAAGCCGGAACTCAGTGCTTCGCATGAACTGTTGAGAGCGCACCGTCACCTTGCTAACGTTCAAAATCGTGAGAGCCAACAGTCTTCAGAATCGGGAGAAAGCTAACAGTCTATACAATTTTTGCGAGTAATGGAACTAAGCTCTCGTGACTTGACCAGGTAAGTATAACCTTGGAGCTAAGCACCACACTTACACAAGACATTGCCCAATTGATACCTTGCCAGAAGGTTGGGGACAACGAATACATTTTACATGTACTGTATCATGTTAAGCAAGGGACAATGGTACCCACCCACAGTCAGAGGAGGTCAACTTGCAGATTTCTTATGATGTTAGAACCCAAAGAGGGGAGAATAAAAGACGAAGATCAGTCAATCACAAATTCATTCTATCCTTAAAATCGGGTAACATCTTCCCTCGACAGACTGCTACTTGTCCTACAATGGAGCTGTGTTCATAACCATGTTTTGTGCAGCCACCACAGAACCCATCAAAAAGGTAATGTATCTAAGTTCTGTGGGTTATGTCTTGTAGGTAGTAGGCTGCGAACATTGTTTGATGGTTCCACACGACTACTTGTGAAACCAACATCACATATTAGTTCTTTATAATGCCAGGAGTGTGCTAACAACCCCTGAAGTTTTGAGCTCTAGGTCTACGGTTGAGAGGAGTGGAGTCCATATGTAGGGATGATTCTATTACCTGCCTAGTTCAGGAAGAGATTGAGTTTATTCTCCTCTTGAAACTCCCTATGTTGATGAGTCTAGTAACCTGTGGACGAGCTTAATGGTCTGTTTGAGAAATTTTCCCCATGCCTTTACAGGGCAAAGTAACAAATGATCTGGGTCCTCGGTTACAGAACGGAGATTCTCAATACTGAAGGGCCCGATTCTAGGATCCACTACAGGTGGAATTTGAATCTTGGCAACAGATTCAGGTAAAAGGTCAAGTGTTACCAGACCTCCCCCATATGGCTAGGGTATGTTTAGAAGAGACCATGTCCTTTGCTGGCACTCATTGTGAAAGTCAAAGCGAAAAGGAAAAACCTTGTTAAGAGTCAGGTCCTGATCTGAGGACTGACTAGAGGTATGAAGCATTCCTTACAGAAGCATGTTCCTAGAACTATACTCCAATTGGGGACCACTTATTTCGACATTCTGAATTACAAAAGCAACTTCCATTGCAGCAAGGTTGACTGCGTTCAAAATGGTAACCAAGACTCAAAAGCTCAACAGTTTTCTGTCATGGTTGAGACTAAGCAGGGTCTTTCCTGTCAGAGGTAGCAAGCTTCGCCGTCCCGGGGAGAGAGGTATCGAGCAGCGAGAAGCCTCTAGCCTCTGCAACAACCTCAGTCTTGGTGAAAACACCCTTGCCTGATATTATTATGACTATTATCATTATTATTATTATCATTATTATTATTATTACTTGCTAAGCTACAACCCTAGGTGGAAAAGCATGATGCTGTAAGCCCTGGGGCTCCAACAGGGAAAATAGCTCAGTGAGGAAAGGAAAAACGGAAAAAATATTTTAAGAAAAGAAGTAACGTTAAAATAAATATCTCCTATAAAAACTATAGAAACTTAAAAAAAATAAGAGGAAGAGAAATAAGATAGAATAGTGTGCCCGAGTGTACCCTCAAGCAAGAGAACTCTAATCCAAGACAGTGGAAGATCACTGTACAGAGGCTATGGTACTACCCAAGACTAAAGAACAAGGGTTTGATTTTGGAGTGTCATTCTCCTAGAAGAGCTGCTTACCATAGCTAAAGTCTCTCTTCTACCTTTACCAAGAGGAAAGTAGCCACTGAACAATTACATTACGACAACCCTTTGAGTGAAAAAGAATTGTTTGGTAATCTGTGTTGTCAGGTGTATGAGGACAGAGGAGAATATGTAAGGAATAGGCCAAATTATTCAGTGTGTGTGTGTAGGCAAAGGGAAAATGAACCATAACCAGAGAGAAGGATCCAATGTAGTACTGTCTGGCCAGTCAAAAGACCCCATAACTCTCTAGCAGTAGTATCAACGGGTGGCTGGTGCCCTGGCCAACCTACTACCTATAGTAGGGGAACTATGACCCACGGGGATATCCAGCCATTCTTTTCATAATTTGCGAAACGCCTCCCTGAGAGGGGAGATGTTTAATACCCTCCAAGAAAGTCATAGGGGCACAAGTATTAGTGGAGTCCCCGATTCAGGTTGTATGGGCTGTTCAGGAAAGGAGAAAAGGCTGGATTGTTGCTGCGTGCTGGTACGTAAGTAGAACAGCAAGTTCTCCATTGAACATGAGTTGGGCTTGTACTTCTACGTACCAAAACAGCATAGCCAAAGCACTCCTGTTCATCATGTGTCCTGTGGGAGGTTGGTGAGTAGCCTTGTACACTCCCACAGGAGGAGGCCTCCGCTCATAAAGAGGAGAGAATGGTTGCGGAAGACCAGTTGTACCAAGAACCCTTTTGTGGGAACTAATCTTCCCTTTCGAGTCATTAGAAACTGGGACGGACGCTGTGATACCTAGCCAGCCAGCTATCCAGTAAGGCAGCCAGCACTGTCCAAGTATTGTGTCTGTTGACCAACCCCAAAGGTTGGAGGGTTCAATTGAGAAGAAGAAAGAACATTTGACTCTCAAGAGAAAGGACACCACTGTTTTCTTTGCCATGGAGTTGATCGTCTATATCACCTTACAGATCGGTAACACCAAAGTGGCCCATACTCTAGCGGAAAATGTCAGTACAGCGGATCCCTTAGTTGATCACTGCTAAGAAAACGATCGATCTCTAACAACCGATCACACAACTAATTCTGCAGGACAAGATAGACGTATCTTCAATCATTTTTGTCTCACAGGTAGTTGTACTGTCAGTAGTAGTCCAGCTATGGACCAATCACTGACAGAAAATTCCTCTCTAAGAGGCAATTATCTTCAAATTTTATAACAGGAATACTGAGGTAGAACAAAGATTCGGGTTCAGTCTGAAAGATTCGTTGCATCCGACACTATCGGAGACCATCGATGATAATCGACAAATGAGACCTCGTCCTTCCAGCGACAGAAAACGCTCAATTGCAAATATGTTTCCCATTTCTCCTTATGCAAAGTTTCAGAGTCTAAGTGCTTTCAATACTTAGACGAATGGTCTGGAGATGTTAGCGAGGATCTGACTAGAATGAAGGCGTTTACTCAAGACCAGACAAAGTTTATCCTTCACGATTTCAATTATTTGTTTAAAAGTGAAATGCAATGTTTTAAATAAAAAAATCACCTATTCAAAATAAAAAAATCTCACATGGCGACGATTTCATAAAGCCCGCACACCTTTGAGCTGGGCTTGCTTCACGCCACTTCTCTCTCTACGCCAAACTTGTCCCAGCTTTTGCACCCGAGTCGTCCTCACTCTTCTTTTGTGTCACCTTGCGTGTGCAACGTTTCCCTGCATCCTCCTAGCCTACGTGTTTTGCCTGACTTTGCCTTGCCTATGCTATGCTTTTGCTTAAGTAACATGGCCACCAAGCGTGCTCCTGCTACTTCCGAAAGGACTGCTAAATGGCAGTCGAAGATCATAACCCTGAAAGAAAAGGTTAAAATTCTGGACAAGTGTAAGGAAGGGATGCAATAAACTGCCATGTTTCAAGATTATTGCGCAGAACTACGTATGAAAATGGCGAGTGGTCGTTGTATAAAATATGTACACTAGTTACAGTAATCTTAAATTGTACACGATAAATATTGTACAGAAAAGTTCTGTATTACAGCACAATACACTACTAAACAAATTGTTTATCAAATAGGTACAGTTGTACTTTTGTTTACAATACTGTAGTAAAGTAAGTGGGGTACTGAACAAGTCCATACCTACTGTACTATCATGAACAAAAGTTTGTTCCCTTAGACTTCCAGAGAGTGAACACGAATCGCCTGACTATGAATCACCGAAGCTTTTGAACAAATAAGTCATGTAAAACCCAACAGATGGCGCACCGCAAGGACGTTGGGTGCAGAGAGGAATAGGAAGTATTTATTTTTCTAAAGCATTAAGTTAAGTCTCCATAATCTGATATCGTTAGAAAGTGATACATGATTTTGTTTTTGACGTTACTGGGTTTGCGTGTAAAATGTGCAGTCAACGAAATATGCTAGATAAATATGAGAATAAAATTATGCTTACGATATCTACATTCTTGAATCGGTATTATCATATATTATCGTATATTATCAACAGACATGACCAACCAGGGGTCATTACAAAACATTTTAGCTCAAATGTTTAGAGAAGTGTTTTATAATCTGCAAGTTGCCTGTCGTAAAAACAAAATAAACATTTGTAGAAGCAAGTCGGCAATTTGCTTTTTTTATTTCACTTGCGTTATTAATGTAGTAACCACAAACTGCAGTTTCATATGCAAATATTCATAGATCTGTCATATTTCGTAATTGGGCCAACATTCTGAGTGAAAGTGGGCGATGTGGGGTATGACACCCAATGCCCGTTCTCGGACACTTGAAAATAGTGATTTTTTTGTAATTTGATATATATTAAGTCAATATGAAATATGAAGATTCTTTCACCATAGTTAATATCTAGTAGCAAGAGAGAAAGGCTGAAAGAAAAAAAAAATTTATTGAGGTGACAAATATTCAAAAAAGAGAGAGAGAGAGAGAGAGAGAGAGAGAGAGAGAGAGAGAGAGAGAGAGAGAGAGAGAGAGAGATTAGCTTTTAGTTTCTGTTCTACATTAGCAACATCGTAAAACAAGCCTCATGTTACTACTTTCATATTATCACCCTGTCAATAGCAAAGCAGATATACTTATTAGTTTCAAGAATAGCTTGACATTTTTTACGATGCTTTGTTGTCGGAAATTTGTGGCAAAGTAGTTTTCCAGTGCTCTTGTATGAAGAGCAAATGGGAAAGCGTTAACCTTTTTAATTGATATTTTATATGCTATTGTAGGAATTCAATTTCTCTATCATGGAAAGTCATTGGCAGGGGTTTTTGCCTATTTTAGATAACAGATAATGTGTCTAAAGTGTTGTACTCCTGGTCTGTCAACTTTATTGCTATCTTACTTTATTAATGTTTCCTTCTTTTCTTGGAATTAGCGTATTCTTTGAATTCCCTCTTACTATTTCGCAAAAACAACTTCTAGTAATATTTAAGATGTCTTTTCTTTACAAAATCTAAAGATAACTTTGACTAAAAGTTATTCTTAAAACCTCTTTATTGTTTTTATACAGTGTGTTAGACAATTCCTTAGCAATTCACCAAGTTCATTGTTTTTATGTCATTAATTTGATTTTGACATTACCACTTTCATGGAAGAACGTAAAATTATTTTTGCTCTGAGCTTTGTATCATGCACGATCTTCCAGAACATTTTGTATTGATTAGTAGTGAAGTAAAAGGGAGTTTACTAAAAAAAATATAATTTTTGTTAATGATTTATTAGTATTTACACACAATACTTCAGTATGATGTCCAACCTCCATCTGCATCGATGACCTCACACACACGATTGGTTATGAAACCTACAAGATTCATGCAAAGTAGCGGACGTCGATGGATACACTCCCACAGATCATTGGCTTCAGTTTCTACTGCCTGCCGGGTACGCTGCTCCCCAACGTCCCATTCCCGAAGCATCAAACCCAAAGGTGTTCAATTGGGTTCAAGTCGCATCCTTTCGATGGCCACTCCAAAACTTCGATTTCAGGATGATCCTGTAGCCAGTTACTCACCTCACGGCTCTTATGGATGGAACTTTGATTGTGGACCAACTTTATTAAACCAGGAGCAGGAACTGTCATTGTCCGTACTGTTGGAAGTAACACTTGCTCCGGGATTTCGACGTATTTTTCTCCTATGAAGCGGCCATCGATCTTGACAAGTTCGCCAGGACCCTATCCCCACATCCATCCCCAGAATAATACTGCCACTCTGCCACTCATCGCTCGGTGATGGATGTGATTCTCCTGATAGCATGTGTAAGGTCGCCGCCAACAATGCCTAGCTCGGGTAGCCACTGACTGAGACACCTCATCAGTAAAGATTATATTTCTCCAATAATTTTCGTCATGCGGAAGGTGTTCCAAAGCAAACCCAAGGCGACATTCCTTGTGTGCAGGAATGAGCATTCCCTTGTATGATGGGATATGACAGCAAATCCCTGCTTCATCGAGTCTTCAACTCAAGGTCATAGGATGTCAGTTTAACCTCAGATTTCTAGTATGCTGAACCGACGTCCTCATAGGATGTATTTCACAGGCTGCTACAATCTGGGCATCTATCCTGGGCAAGGTTGCACGTGGCCTTTCACCTTGAGGCCTTGTTTTCACGGAGCCTTCTTCTTCCCACTGGGCGATTCACTTCCTGACCATTTTGGTGCTTCTCCCAATTCGATGAGCAATGTTCGCCACTGTCAATCCACTTTCCCATAACCCCATGATTCTTCCTTGTTCAGCAATCGCCTCTGTGGAATTTGCGCGTCCCTCGGGCATTGCTGTTATGGTAGAGTGATAAATCTATATACACATATGTATCAGAGATATCTACTTTATTATCTCAAATACTGGAATAAAAGCGTTATGTATGGAAGGATTTTCAGCCTACAACTTTTCGGAGTTCCGCGTGGCTCTGGTCAATAGCAGCAGAAGGTAGTGTGTGTAACAAGTCTGGCTGCAGTGTCTGAAGTCACCTGCTACAAAAGGTTTACCTTTCACCACCCTGAGTAGCTTCATAAAACTTTGGTGCAGATGGTCATGTTGATTTAAAAAAGTGTCAATTATATATTGTTTGTAGATTAAGTGTTCATGACCATGACATTCTAAATTACATTATCAATACTCACAATTGGACTAGTGAAAAATATTAATATCTTAGCTTGTTTACATTGTCGTAAACTTACACCACCTATTAAACTGCCAAACAACAATCGCTGAAAAGATCGTTTGATTTTTACGTAATTAAGATTGCCACTTTCTCGGTAACATACTCTCTTTCCTATTTTGTTACTGTTTTTATTTCTGTGCTCTTAAAATAATTCTCTGACTATTTTCTAACTTCTTACATAATATGGAAATATTACTTTCATGGAAATATCTAAACTTTATATTATATTTTGGAAAAAAAATAAGTATGGTAATAATTTTAGTTTCTAAAATCCCATTCGGTTGCCATACACCAAATCGCCCACCTTCACTCAGAATCTTGGCCCAATTACGAAATATAACAGATCTATGAATATTTGCATATGAAACTGCAGTTTGTGGTTACTACATTAATAACGCAAGTGAAATAAAAAAAGAAAAATGCCGACTTGCTTCTACAAATGTTTATTTTGTTTTTACATTAGGCGTCTTGCAGATTATAAAACACTTCCGTACACATTTAAGCTAAAATGTTTTGTAATGACCTTTGGTTGGTCATGTCTGTTGATAAGATACGATAATATATGAGAATACCAATTCAAGAATGTAGATATCGTAAGCATAATTTTATTCTCATATTTATCTAGCATATTTCGTTGACTGCACATTTTACACGCAAACCCAGTAATGTCAAAAACAACAAAATCATCTATCACTTTCTAACGATATCAGATTATGGAGATTTTACCCAATGCTTTAGAAAAATTATATTTTTATAAAATGACAAATTCAGAGATAATTTGTATTTTTCCTAACCATACAAACCTTAGCTATTTACATAGGGTATTACTTTCGGCGTGGCTGAAATGGCGAGTCATTAGATTTTTAACGAGGGTTAACTACCCCCGCGCTAGTTAGCAGGGGTAGGGGAGGGGTAGCTAGCTACCCCTCCCCCCTCACACACTGGTGAGCTGACTCACTTCGCTTGGAGGTAGGACTTGACTTGGGGGACAGGGCTGGCGGGCAAATATGTGTAAATAACTAAGGTTTGTATGGTTAGGAAAAATACAAATTATCTACGAATTTGTCATTTGTTCTGTAACCGAAATACAAACCACGTTATTTACATAGGGTGACTTACCCCTTAGGAAGGGTGGAAAGTCCCCAGCTTTGGCTTTACCCGGGGACTCAGAATCCGAGTGAGCAGCACTTCGAGAAAAAGAGTCCCTGCACCTCGCAAGTTCCTTGCTCCGCAAGGAGTGTGCGGCCTACATAAGCTTGTGTGTGGAGGGAAGAAGCGTGACTTGTCCTAGGCAGTCGACCTGAAGATCTTTAGATGGAATTCTGGACTAGGACTTTCCCAATACCACCTCGTCAGGGTATGGGGGATGCGACAGTATCATTTTAATACTAGGAACACAAGGAAGCATGGTTTACCTGCAGAGGTTTGAGGTCAGCTATGCAGAGAACCTAGGATGCTGCTTTCCCCAAGAGAGGGGAGGATGAAGAAAGAAGTAAGGGCCAGACATACCTCTTTCAATCATGCAGTCTGACACCGGGTAACAATGCCCCCAACCTTCTGCTACCTGTCCATTAAGGAGCCTGAGGTTAGACCAGCTGTTGTGTAGCCACCACTGGCCGATAGAAAAATGTATCGAGGCTCCTGTGGGTCACGTCCTGCAGGTAGTGGGCTGTGAAAGTCGTCTGACGCTTCCAGACTCCAGTTTGTAGCACCTGCGTCAGAGTAGTCTTCTTGAAGACCAGAGACGTTGCGATGACGCTGACATCGTGTGCTCTAAGGCTATATGACGGAGGAGGGTCTGGATTCAGGGCGAGATGGATGGTCCTAGAATCCAGGCTGCAAAGGTATTCTTGGTGACCCTCCTCTTCATCCTTCCTGTGCTCCCAAACAGGGCTGCTCATGAGGACGAACTGCAGCTGTTCTTTAAGATAACACCTCCGACTCCTTGCTGGGCATAGTAGGAGAAGGCCTGGGTCATCTGTTACAGAACGGAGACTCGAAATCCTGAAGGAGTCGAACCGAAGGTTTGGGACTCCAAGATCTTGAGTCTAGAAACCGACTCAGGGACGAACCCGAACGTTACCTCTCCCTATCTTCTTGAATGGGCGAAGTCGTACGAGAGACCATGAAGTACGCTGATACGATTGGCCGAAGACAGAGAGAGCTGAAGCACCGTCTTCTAGTCAGGTGCCTGTCAGATGAGTAGCGTAATGGTTCACAGGGAGAAGCCTTAAGATCCCTAAGAACCCGAGCCATGTACCATGGAGGAGGTCTCACTTCCAACTGGGTGCAGGTAAGTTCGTAGCTTCGTATGAGCGAAGAAAGATCCAGCGAGGAGGAATTGTCTAACCTTAGAGCCTGAAGGCCAGGCTTAAGGCTGAGCGATAGGCTTTACCGCCGAGAGCAAAAGGCGTAATTCCTCCCACAGATGTACAATATCTCCGCTAACGCTGGAATAGTGGCATCGAGGGGAGAGATACCTCCCCCACGACACCAACCACAGAAGACTCTCCACCTAGCCTGGTGGACCCCTGCGGATGACTTCGCAGGTGTCAAGACATCCGCTCCACGACCTGTCGCGGAACGCCTCTCTCTGTGAGGAGATGCTGGATGGACTCCAGGCATGGAGCCGAAGCGGAGCTACGGCTTGTGGTAGATGTAGTGGCGTGGTTGCTTTAGCTCTTGTCGTGGGGAAAGCTCTCTCGGGAGTTCCATCAAGGGATGCAGAAGGTTCGGGTACCACTCTGCATGGGACTCCAAGATCTTGAGTCTAGAAACCGACTCAGGGACGAACCCGAACGTTACCTCTCCCTATCTTCTTGAATGGGCGAAGTCGTACGAGAGACCATGAAGTACGCTGATATGCTTGGCCGAAGATAGAGAGAGCTGGAGCACCGTCTTCTAGTCAGGTGCCTGTCAGATGAGTAGCGTAATGGTTCACAGGGAGAAGCCTTAAGATCCCTAAGAACCCGAGCCATGTACCATGGAGGAGGTCTCACTTCCAACTGGGTGCAGGTAAGTTCGTAGCTTCGTATGAGCGAAGAAAGATCCAGCGAGGAGGAATTGTCTATCCTTAGAGCCTGAAGGCCAGGCTTAAGGCTGAGCGATAGGCTTTACCGCCGAGAGCAAAAGGCGTAATTCCTCCCACAGATGGACAATAACTCCGCTAACGCTGGAATAGTGGCATCGAGGGGAGAGATACCTCCCCCACGACACCAACCACAGAAGACTCTCCACCTCGCCTGGTGGACCCCTGCGGATGACTTCGCAGGTGTCAAGACATCCGCTCCACGACCTGTCGCGGAACGCCTCTCTCTGTGAGGAGATGCTGGATGAACTCCAGGCATGGAGCCGAAGCGGAGCTACGGCTTGTGGTAGATGTAGTGGCGTGGTTGCTTTAGCTCTTGTCGTGGGGAAAGCTCTCTCGGGAGTTCCATCAAGGGATGCAGAAGGTTCGGGTACCACTCTGCATGATGCCATAGCGGAGCTATCAGAGTCATCAACAGGTTGACCGATAGTCTGGTCTTGTTGAGCCCCCCTTCCCCACAGACCCAACGGTGGCAAGGCGTAGACGTCGATGTTGTCCCACCGATGTGGGAAGATATCTCGGCAGGGTGCCTTGGGGTCCGGGGCTGGGGAGAAGTACAGCGACAGCTTGAAATTCAAGGTCGTCGCGAACAGGACCACAAGGTTCGAGCTTGCTGGCTACTGGGGGTTCCGAAGACCACTCGGTACTCTCTATCTGCGATGCTCTGTTCCCACTGTCGGAGAGCACATTCCTTGTTCGGAATGAAGCGAGCCGATAGTGGTATTGAGTGGACTTCGGCTCATCTCAGTATCTCTACTGTAGGATGGGAAGACTTATGAAAAAGTACCTCCCTGCTTGATAAAAAGCAACTACCGTGGTGTTGTCGCTCACGGAGTGACTCGCCGGGGCCTGTTGGAACTGTTGACGGCCAGAATATGGCCTTCATCCCTAGCCAATTGATGTGGAGGTACCCTTCTAGTTCTGGCCATAGGCTTGAGATCCTTTGGTTTAGAACGTGCCCCCCCCCCCCCCACTTCTTTGACGCGTCCGAGGACAGCATCAAATGCGGAGGAGGGACGAGAAGATCCACTCTCTAGCAAAGGCTTCGTAGGTCAACCACCACTGCAGGATACCTCGTTCGGCAGGTCCCATAGGACCAGAATGTCTGGGGAATCGTAGTCTTGATTCCACCGGGACTTGAGTCGCCAAAGCAGGAGACTCATCCTGAGGCGAGTGTTTGGGACTAGAGGGGTCAAGGAGGAAGGTGACCTAGGAGGCGTAACCAGAAAAGGACTGGAGACTCTCCTCGCCTGAGGAAAGGGTCTCCTACTCTCCTCCGCCTTGCTATCCTGTCATCTGAAGGGAAGGACGGAGCTTGGAGACTAAAATTAAGCCTAGATATACCAGTTGTTGCGATGGAAACAGAGAAAACTACTGGAGATTTACCATGATCCTTAGATCTTGGCAAAGTCCTAGAGGCTTGTCTCGGCGTCGAAGAAGGGTCGATACCAAACCTGCCGGGGTAGCCAGTAATCCAGAAAGCGAAGGAGGCGGATGCCGCTCCTGTGTGGACATGAGGGTTCGGGATGAACTTCCTGGCGAATGCATGCGGAGCTGTGGAAAGATCGAAGCACCGCACCTTGAACTGGTATATCTGTTGCCTAGGCTGAATTCCAAGTACTTCCTATAAAGATGGATGGATTGGGATCTGGAAGTACCTGTCTCTCGGATCCAGTATGCACGTGAAGTCTTGTGGTTTCCCTACAAGTCTGATCGAAACTGTTGTATCATACTGACCGAAGTTTGTACGACAAACTTGCTCAGGGCTAAGAGGACGATGGCGGGTCTCCAGCCTTCAGGCGCTTCTTACAAGAAAGAATCGTTTGAAGAACCTTGGGGGGGAGCTGCCGACAACATTGGAGAGCATCCTTCAAGAGCATTGTCTCGCCCTCTGCCCGAGAGGCTAGCCCCTTTGCCGATCCCATGGCATAGGGGCTCAGCGACACTGGATTCGCTGACAGGGGAGGTAGAGATGCTACGAAACGGGACACGAAATCCCTGGCTGATCATGGAGATCGTTCAGGAATCGGCCCCGAGTTGCTGCCACTTGAAGGCGCATATCCAGGCATCCCTCCACTGGGGGATGCAGGTAGGGGTTGCCAATCCTAGCGTTTGCGGCCTAGGCCGCCCCCTCTAGGATTATTGCCTTCTCAGGAGGGCTCCTCGCCCTTCGTCCCCGACAGGTGGGGGGAAGCTGCATAGACACCTTGTCTAGCTGCCCGTGCCGGTTCTGATGTCCTAGGCTGAACGAGGCTGTTGAAGTTGAGGCGCTGGAGGCTTGCAGAGACTGGATATAAGCGCCTCGGAGGAGCGAATCGTGATACGATTCTCTCCACCTCTCAGTTGCTCGTTCCTTGTCCTTGGGCTGAAACAAGCCCCTTCCAAGGATGGAAAAGAGTCTGGGTTGCCGAAATCCACGGTAGGGACCTTCCAGAGAAAACCTCTCGGTCACTGCATCTCAATGCTTCAACATCGAGTTTGTCCCCAAGTTCGACACTTGTTGTCGGGAAACGAAAGGTGCACGTGTCCGAGATGAGGAAAGCTCCATAACCTTCCCGGAGGTTCTTTGTATAAAACCTCGGGTCGCGACCGGATGGCCAGAGACTCGAGCTCGACGATCAGCCACGAGGTGGCCTGCCTGGCACCCTTTGCGGATTCCTCCTGGTTCAAGATTCCCAAAGATGAAAATGTCACCTGCCCGGCGGAGAGTTTCTCGAGGGAAAAAACCCATGGAAAATCCGTTGCACGGAATAGTGGAGAGGAAGAGCTAAATCAGGCTACCCCATGATCTCGAAGTATTCCCGCTGTTGACGACTGACAGAGGCAGTGTCAGCAACCACCGTTGGAGGGAAGGGAATTGGGTGATCCTGAGGAGAGGGATGATGGGGCCTGCCTGAAGAGGGAGAAGAATGTTACCCAGACTCTTCTGAAGATTCTTCTTGCTTTTGTACATGTCATGCTCTGCGCTTACGAGGTGAAGATCGTGACTATGATGATCTGAAAGTATGCGCTCCCGAAACACTCGCCAGGTTGACCGTGTTGCGAAAACCCGACGGGAATCGCGGTCGAAATCGCCCTTGGCGCTCGCGCGGTGGTACAATCGTAGGCGCGCGGGCGCGGTCGGAAGACCGAAAACGCGTAAGTGAGCGATGGCGCGTTGGCGCGATTGGGGAGCGATGGTTCTTTGCGGGAGATGGCGCGTCGGCGAGCGATGGCGCGTTGGCGAGCGATGGCGCGTTGGCGAGCGATGGTGCATAGCGACCGATCGCGTACAGGAGAGCCAACGCGTGGCCGCGTACGGCGATCTGAAGCGTGGGCGCGTTGGCACGTTGAAAACGCTAGCGGGCAGGCGAGGAATCGCGCGCGATCGCTAGGAGATCGCCGGCACATAGGAGATCCATGGAGCGCGGTTGCGCGGCCAGAAGATATCAGCGAGGGGCAGAACCAGATGGTGAGGTTGCGCATAATAGCGAACGCTCGTGGGTGAGTACAGAAGACTTCTCGTGGGCACGCGGGCACTCAGAGACTCGTTCAAATCTAGAGCACAGTAGATCGTCGGCGCGGAGGTGAAGGAATCATCTCTTTCGCCTCCACCCACATCTGGAAGCTCGTGGAGTACGCTGGTGCGCCTTGCGCACATCAGGAAAGAGCACGCAGATGTGTGCTGGCGAGAAGGCGAACAAGGGTGTAAAAAGAAGGAACAGTCTCCTTGCCTGTGCCTAGATCCAAAGATCGTGGGCGCGAGGGCGAACGTTGGCGCGCATTGCGCACATTAGAAAAGGGAGCACAGATGTGTGCTGGCGCGCAGGTAATCGTGGGCGTACAGGAGACCGTTGGTGCCCAAGGCGTGTAGCAGGAAAGGGCGTCCAGAAGTGCGCTGGCGAGCTGAAGAGGGCTGGCGCACAGAAGGTCTCCAAGGCGCAGGTGAGCGCTGGCGATCAGGAGATCTACGGCGAGACTCAGCTACAGAAGATCGCAGGAGAGAAGTCTGGAACACAGCAGGAGAGCGCAAGAGCGCTACGCGCGCAGAAAAACGTGGGCGCGTAGGTAAAACCTGGCACTAAAGGGAATTACCCACAATGTGGAGTAAGCCCTTAGCCCCGAAGGGACCGGTGCTCGTAGGAAACGAGGTAAGTTGGCGCCCACAGCGCATCTGCGTCCAGGAGAAGGTCTGGCAGGAGGATCCTCTGTGGGGAGGGTGAAGATGAAGACGACCACAGGCAGGAGCACCATCATCAGACCTCCGAAGAGGAGTCTCTGGAGTGAACTCCCCCAAGGGGGAGAAGCACTCACAGGAGAGACCGTGGCATCAGCTGCCCCCGAAGGGGACCGAGCCCTCAGCAACAAGAGCAGAAGGAGACCTCCGAAGAGGAGTCTCTGTGGTGAACTTCCCCCCCGGGGAAGAAACACTCGCAGGAGAGACCGTAGGGCTCAGCTGCCCCCCCGAAGGAGACTGAGCCTTCAGCAACAACAGCAGAAGGAGTCCTCCAAAGAGGAGTCTCTATGAGTGTCCTCTCTCGCGAACGAGAGAGGAAAACTTCGTAGAAGAGACTGAAGATGGAGCCCAAGGGCCGAAGGGTCAGCCTGTGACCTAGGAGCCAACCTCCGACGAGGAGCTCCTGCAGCTGCTCAGCCCCTTGAGCGAAGCTGCAGGTGAGACCGCTCAGCACCAAGAGCATAGTCGCACAAAAACTATGGTCCGAGAAGTAACCGCTCAGCCCCTTGAGCAAGGTAACAAAAGCGGTCGCTCAGCACTAAGAGCAAAACCGCCGGAGGACCAAGAACATATAATTATTAAAGGTAAGAGAAGTTTCCCCCCCCCCCCCCCCCCCGGAAGCGAAAGAAACTCAAACCTGGTGAAGGGAAGTTACCCACCCAAGGAGGCGAACCTCCTGATTGATTGATTGATTTAAAGTTTTCAGGCATCCTGACATCTAAGGTCATTGACGCCGGTAACATTTTATGTATACAAAAATAAAAAATAAAATAAAATAAAAAATAAAAGAGTATTCAATTAAAATCATAAAAGTTGAATAGTTTTCAGAAGACCTGCTTCTGAAATAAACCTAAAAATGCCACTTGCACAGGACACATCATTTACAAGAATCTTGGCAAGGATGAACCTGCCACCCTCACCTTGAGCCTCAAACAAATATCTATTCCTTAAGTTGTTATAATTGGGGCATTCGTTCAACAAATGCCTCACTGTTAGAGGTACTAAACAGTCGTCACAATACGGTTGGTGTTGGCCCTTCAGCAGAAACTCGTGTGTCAACCGAGTGTGACCAATACGGAGACGACAAAGAGACGTCTCCCATTTTCGGGGCATCATATTATACCTCCAAGGAGATATGACATTTATTACCTCTCGCATTTTATTCCCATCTAGGCTGTCCCATTGCTGTTGCCATTTATTGCAAACCAATTTCTTGATGTCAGGTAAGAAATCATTACAGGGAATGGGATACCTTCTTGGCAGCAACTCATATGCAGCCTTCTTAGCCAGTGAATCTGCCTTCTCATTCCCAGACACACCTGAGTGTTCTAAGATGAACTGAAGAGCTGTCGGGTGTCTCGGGAGAACTTCCAGGAGAAGGAGACACGCCCCTGACGAAATCCTATAGAGGAGGCAGCAACAGCCGACTCCCTGAGTCCCAACAAGACAGCTCTGCTTCGTTGTCACATTAGGCAAACGGAAAACAGATCGTTAACAGTGAAAATAAAAAGTAATTAGTTAACATTCATTCCCCCGGGAAGAATCCGAAGAGGAAACCCGAGGGAAAAAAACACACGAATTACATAACAGGCAAGAGCCCCAACCCCACCTACACTCACGGGAAGGGGGAGGGCGAGAACTATAACAAAAACTGAATTATAACAGTTATAATTATGCAATTCATTAAAGAATGTTCACAAAAGTAAGAACGAAACACCCCGAAGGGAAACATTCTAAAAAGCTGAAAAGTTAACAAATACAATTAGCTTTAATAATAAAATTATAATTAAGATAAAAAGTACTGCGTAGCAGCTCCACCCGAACGAAGGAGCTATCGTAGTACATAGAAAACGTAGTAAAAGGCAAACGACCTCCAGAAAGAGAGAGAGAGACCGTAGTCAAACTACACTCTCGCGTTCCTACGCTGAACCCTACCTTCCCCGTAGGAAAAGAGGAGTACCGGAGAACAGAATAATAAGTCCAGCGATGACGACTCCCCACGGCGCCCGTGGAAGGAGGCGACCGAAGGACCAAGGAAGAGATCGCGGTCCATGAAATTACATCGTAGTGGCCTGACTGCCAGCGGCCACACGGTGATATCGTACACACACACACAGCACGAACACTGAAAAGGAAACTTACTGATTTCTAAACTCAAATATATACATAAACATAAAAATATGTTTACATATATATATGAGCAAAGAAAAGTAAGTAATTAAGTAAAGACAAAACAATAAATGGCTGCCATGCGAGGACGGGAAGAGACATCCGTTCATTGTCCGAGCCAAAAGCGAAGTGAGTCAGTTCACCAGTGTGTGAGGGGGGAGGGGTAGCTAGCTACCCCTCCCCTACCCCTGCTAACTAGCGCGGGGGTAGTTAACCCTCGTTAAAAATCTAATGGCTCGCCATTTCAGCTACGCCGAAAGTAAAACCCTATGTAAATAACGTGGTTTGTATTTCGGTTACGGAACAAATAAATTTTTTAATATACTTACCCGCTGGTTATATAAGAATGGCTTAAGTCCCTGGATGCCCCGGCAGAAAATTCAAAATCTTGCGCGGCTATCGCAGATATGCCAGGTGTACACTAGCGCCCTCGCGGTACTACAGGTAGAACTATACCAACCCACTACAGATTTTCCATACCCCATGGTCTCTAGAGGGGAGGAGGGTGGGTTTTTAACTTATATAACCAGCGGGTCAGTATATTCAAAAATGACAAATTCCAAAATAATTTGTATTTTTCCTAACCATACAAACCTTAGCTATTTACATTGGGTTTACCTTTTAGCGCAGCTGAAATGGCGAGCCATTAGAATTTAACGAGGGTGTATTACCCCCGCGCTAGTTAGCGGGGGGGGGGGGTAGGGGAGTGGTAGCTAGCTACCCCTCCCCCCCCTCACACACAGATGAATGCTCACTTTCACTTAAGAGGTAGGACTTGTCTTGGGGGACAGGGCTGGCGGGCAAATATGTGTAAATAGCTAAGGTTTGTATGGTTAGGAAAAATACAAATTATCTTCAAATTTGTCATTTGTTCCGTAACCGAAATACAAACCATGCTATTTACATTGGGTGACTTACCCCTTAGGTAGGGTGGAAAGTCCCCAGCCATACTGGCTTTGGCTTTACCCGGGGACTCAGAATCCGAGTGAGTCGCACTCGAGAAAAGGAGTCCCTGCACCTCACAAGTTCCTTGCTCCGCAAGGAACCGTGTGGCCTACATAAGCTTGTGTGTGAAGGAAGAAGTGTGACCCGTCCTAGGCAGTTGACCTGGAGTTCCAGAAGGAACTATGGGTTAGGACGTTCCCAATACCACCTCGTCAGGGTATGGGGGACGCGACAGTATTGACTCAATACTCGGAACACAAGAAAGCATGGTTTACCTGCAGAGGTTCGAGGTCAGCTATGCAGAGACCAGGATGCTGCTTCCCCGTAGAGGGGATGATGAAGAAAGAAATAAGGGCCAGACATACTTCTTTCGTTCATGCAGACTAAAACCTGATAACAATGCCCTCAACCTTCTGCTACCTGTCCAAAAAGGAGCCTGAGGTTAGACCAGCTGTTGTGTAGCCACCACAGAGCGATAGAAAATGTATCGAGACTCCTGTGGGTCACGCCCTGCAGGAAGCGGGCTGCGAAGGTCATTAAACGCTTCCAGACTCCAGCTTGTAGCACCTGCGTCACAGAGTAGTATTACTCGAAGGCGAGGGACGTTGCGATGTATCCAACATCGTGCTGTAGGGCGACGTGACGGGGGAGGGTCTGGAGACAGGTCGAGATGAATGTCCTTGAGTCCGGGCTGAAGAGGTATACTGGTGACTCTCCCCCGTGTCCTCCTTGTGCTCCCAAATCGGCTGCAACTGAGGACAAACTGCAGCTGTTCCCAAAGCTAACCTCTCGATTCCTTTACTGGCAAGAAAGAGAAGGGCTTGGGACATCAGATACAGAATGGAGACTAAAAATCTTGAAGGAATTGGACCGAAGTGCCGGGACCCCCCGATTCTGAGTCTAGCCAACAACTCAGGAGCGAACCTGAATGTTGCCTTCCCCTCTTCCTTAGAAAGGGCGGAGTTGTACGAGACCAAGAAGATTGCTTACAAACTGGCCGTGGACAGAGTGAGCAGGAGACCCAAGGCGGAATACAATCCGAGGCCTGTCATAAAGGGTCTTGAGAAGATCTCTTAAGGGACTAAAAAGTCCGAGCCATGCTCCAAGTTGGAGGTCTTCCTCCGACTAGGGCAGGGACGATCGTAGCTTCGCATGAGCGAGAAAAGATCCAGCGGGCAGGAAAAAGTTATTCCTTTAAGCCTGAAGGTCAGGGAAAGGCTGAGCGACAGGCTTCATTGCCGAGAGCGGAAAGGAGTTTCCTCCCACCGAAAGGCAATAAGACCGTTATTGCTGGAGAAGAGGTATATCTCCCATCGCACCAACCACCGAAGACTCTTCACTTTGCCTGGAAGACCCCTGCGGATGACTATCGCAGATGATGCGACCTCCGTACCGCGACTGTAGCGGGTTGTCTCTTCTTGAGGAGGAGGCGTAGTGTCTCCAGGCATGAAGCCGAAGCGACGCCCCGGTTCGGGAGAGATGTTGCAGTGTAGTTGTTTGAGTAGTCTGCGCCGAGGGAGAAGCTCTCCCGGGAGTTCCGTCAGGGGAAGCAGAGGGTTCCGAAACCGTTCTGCGCATAGTCCCAGTGGAGCTCTCCCATTGAAAGGTTGACAGACAACCTGGTCTTGTTGAGACCCATTGTCCACAGACAAAAAGGAGGGAAGACGCAGGCGTCGAAGTTGTCCCACCATCACCGGAATGCATCTTGCCAAAGAGTCTCGGGGTCTGAGACTGGGGGGAAGAACAGCGGAAGCTTGAGGTTCCAAGCTGTCGCGATCAGGTCCCCCAGACCAGGACTTGCTGGTTACTCAAGGCCAAAGACCCCCAGGAACACTCCCTCTACGAGGCTCTGCTCGGATAGTCGGACAGAACATTCCTCTGCCTGGAATGAGAGAGCCGATGGTGGTATTGAGAGTATCTCAATCATCCCGGTATCTCTCCTGCAAGATGTGAAGGTGTGAAAATGCGTCCCCTGCTGGTTAGAACACGCCAGAATCATGAAGTCGACGCGCACGAAGCGACTCGGCAGGAGCTGTAGGATCTGTAGAGGGGCCAGACTACGACCCCTAAGCCTGCCTGAATGATGGAGAGGTATCCTTCAGGTCTTAACCATAGGCCTGGACCGGAACATGCCCCCCCCCCCCTTTTCTTTGACGAGTCTAAGAACAGCATCAAGAATGTGGGGAAAGGACGAGAATATCCACTACCATCAAGAGGTTCCATAGGTCAACACCCATTGCAGGTCTAATAGTTCCGCTGGTCCCATAGGGGCCAGGAAGTCCGGTTAATTGTTGCCTGAAACCACCGGAACTTGGACCGCCCCACATGGAACTTATCCTGAGGCGACCGTTCGGACTATAGACGGGCCAATGAGGAAAGGAGAACTAGGAAACGTTCCAAGATAGGGCTGAAAGCTCTGCTTGACTGAGAACAGGTACTCTGACTCTCCTCAGTCTTGCCACAGTCAACTGAAAGGAAGGCTCGGAGGATGTGGCAACAGAATCTGGCATCCCCAGGTGGACACCCATCCAAGTACCGACCAGAACCGACATTGCTTAACCTCGCTGGACGGACGAGAAGCGGGGTTTCCAACGTGGTAAGGCCGTTGACTCAATATCATGGCCAGATACTCCAGATGTTGAGGCAGAAGAAGAGAAGGCTCCAAGCAAAATACCATGAACCCACACTCATGGTAAGCATCCGGAAGCTTGGCCCGGCACTGAAGAAGGTCGAACCCGAGCCTACCGGAGTTGACCAGCCCTCCAAAAAGCGAAGGAGGCAGAAGCCTGCACCTGAGCGGCCATGAGGAAAGCAGGGAGAGTTCTCTGGGGAAAAAAAAAAAAACCTGCTATGCCACGGCGGGATCGCCACACTGCATCATAAGCAGGAATACTTGCAGTCTGGGCTGAATTCCACGAGCTCCCTGGAAGATGGATGGAATGGAAACTGAAAGTACCCATCCTTCCGATCCAGGGTTTAAAGAGTCCTGTCGCCTAGTTACCAGTCTGATCGATTCTGCTGTTCTAGGCTGGCCGAAGTTTGTTCGACAAACTTGATAAGGGCTGAGAGGTCGACTACGGAACTCCCCTCTCAGATCCTTCCTTACAAGAAAGGATCGACTGAAGAGGCCGGGGGTGAAGCCGTCGATGATCCTATGGAGGACCTTCGCCTAAGGTATGGATCATTCTGCCCAACCGGGCAACTCTTGCCGACGCTATGGCATACAGGTTCAGAGACACTGAATTCGCTGACAGAGACGGCAGGCGCGATATCCTTGGCTGATCACAGAGATCGTGCGGGAATGGGCATCGGGAAGCTGTCATCCGGATGAGTAACCTTAAGCATCCTCCCAGCGTGAAACCTGCAATCCTAGAGTTCGTGAACTCTGCCACTCCCTTTAGGACTATGCCCCCCCCCGGGGGAGCCTCCCGTGCCATCTGTTCCTGACAGGAGGAAACTGCAATTGGACACCTAGTCTCAGTTGTCATAGCCGATCATTTAGGCCGACGTGGTTGAAAGAAAAAGGCGCTGGAGCCCTGCAGAGTCTGGAAGAAAGCGCCTTGGAGGAGTGAAAACGGAAGTCGATTTCCTCCGCACAGCCGCTGACTAAGTCTCTGTCCTTGGGCACAAACAAACTCTTCTCAAGGATGGAAGGGTGTCTGAGGTTGTCGACATCCACAGATGAGACACCCGAAGGAAGCCCTCAGTCAGCGCATTCAGATGGTACAACATCGAGCTAGTCCGCAAGTTAGATACTTAACGACGAAACGCCAAGGTGCCTGAGACCGAGAGGAGGACAGTACCCATGATCTTCCTGTAGCTTCCTCGAACCAAACCTCAGGCCGTAACCGAGGAGGGAAAGGACCTGGTAAGCCCCCAGAGGAAGGGGTAAGCAGTCACCCCTTGGCCGATGGAGAAATCTCGAACGGAAAGCCCCCCGCCAAAAATCCTTCCAGGGAATGACGGGGAAGGGCTAACCCAGGTTCTGGAAAGAGGAGTGTTGCTTAGACCTCCCTGAAGTTTCTTCCTATTCATGCAAGTGCCATGCTCTGCGTTTACAGGGTGAGGCCGTGTTCTGGAAATACGCTCCAGAAGAACTCGCCAGGCTGGCCATGCTGTGAAAACCCCAATGGGAATCGTGGTCGTAATCGCCCTGGAGCTCGCGCGATGGTAATTCAAAGATTTGCGCGTGGGCGAACGTGGAAGCGCCCATGCGCGGTCACGCAGGAACGCAACCGAAGGTGAGCGAAGGAGCGCAGAAGGAGGGCGAGAGCTGGTGGTCGGCGAGCGATAACCCATAGACGAGCAATGGATACTGCAAGAATTAAGCCGACGTTCGTGCGAAGAAACACTGTAAGTTCGAGCGACGGAACACCGTCGGTTCGCGCGGCGGAACACCGTAGGTTCGCGCGGCGGAACACCGTAGGTTCGCGCGACGGAACACCGTAGGTTCTCGCGACGGAACAACGTAGGTTCGCGCGACGGAACACCGTCCGTCCGCGCGACGGAACACCGTCCGTCCGCGCGACGGAACACCGTCCGTCCGCGCGACGGAACACCGTCGGTTCGCGCGGGGGCGAACATTGGAGAGCATGTGCGCGGATGCGCATGAGCGTAGACGTGCAGGCACGTGGGCGTGCGGGCGCGCGGGCGAGCGGTCGCGCGGGCGAGCGGTCGCGCGGGCGAGCGGTCGCGCGGGCGAGCGGTCGCGCGGGCGAGCGGTCGCGCGGGCGAGCGGTCGCGCGGGCGAGCGGTCGCGCAGGCGAAGGGTCGCGCGGGCGAAGGGTCGCGCGGGCGCGCAGGCGAAGGGTCGCGCGGGCGCGCAGGCGAAGGGTCGCGCGGGCGAAGGGTCGCGCGGGCGCGCAGGCGAAGGGTCGCGCGGGCGTGCAGGCGAGTGGTCGCGCAGGCAAACGGTCGCGCAGGCGAACAGTCACGCGGGCGCGCAGGCGAACGGTCGCGCAGGCGAACGGTCGCGCAGGCGAACGGTCGCGCATGCGCGCAAGCGAATGATCGCGCGGGCGCGCAGGCGAGCGGTCGCGCAGGCGAGCAGTCGCGCGGGCGCGCAGGCGAACGGTCGTGCAAGCGAATGATCGCGCGGGCGCGCAGGCGAGCGGTCGCGCAGGCGAGCGGTCGCGCAGGCGAGCAGTCGCGCAGGCAAGCGGTCGCGAGGGTGGGCAGGTGAATGAGCGCGAGTCCGAGGCGGCGAACGCAAGCGTTAGCGCGATGGCGAGGAAACGCGCTGCCGCGTGGGCGAGGAAGACCGCTGGCGATGTGGATCAACAGGCGATCGGTGGTTAGCTGGTGAGCGCTGACGCGCAGGTGGGCAATGGCGCGTTGGCGAGCGGTGGTGCGTTAACAAAATGTTAGCGATCAGATGAAGAATCGCGCGGGTGCGTAGGCGATTGCCAACGCGAGAGAGACTAGCGATGGTTAGCGAGCATCGCGCTAACAGGAGGCGCGCAGGTGCATCAGGAAGGTGAGCGCTGAAGCCAGCTGTTAATCAGGCAATCCTAGACGGTTAAAAAACCGTTGGCGCCCATTGGTGTGTGGCAAAGAAGGGCGCGCAGGCAGATCGATGGCGATCGTTGACGCGTAGGAGATCGCTGGCGAGCAGGTGAACGTTGACGCGTCTAAGGTCGCTGGTGAGCTGATGATCGCTGGCGAGCCGAAGGCAACGCGTGGAAGCCTACGCATAGAAGAAGAGTCCTTGACCCAGACCTGAACTGAAGTTCTAGATCGCGAGGGCGAACGTGGGCGCACAGGGCGCGTAACAGGAACCAACAGGAACAGCAGGGATGATCATCATGAGAGCGCTGACGAACAGGAGAGCGCTGGCGAAAGGAGAGCGCTTAGCGATCAGGAAGCGCTGATGAGCAGGAGAGCGCCTGTGCACTAACACTGAGAAGGAGCAGGAGAGAACACAGCAGAAGGGCGCGCAGGGGAACCCTGACACGCAAGGGAAGAAACCCCGTGGGAGGCAACCCTTTGCCCGGAAGGGAACGTTGTCCGTCGGGAGACAGATGTCCATCGGAAGACCGTAGCCTGTCCGCCGGGAGACTGATGTCCGTTGGAAGACCGTTGTCCGTCGGGAAGACCGTTGTCCGTCGGAAGACGAGATCAGACTGCTGTCCATCTGCACCAAGGCGGAAGATCAAGAAGGAGGAGTTGTAGGCTGCAAACGGAGATTCAAAAAGGCGCCTCTTAGCACCCTTATAGGGAGATGAGAAGCCCTTACGATGAGGCGGACGGTGGGCCTTACGGTGAGGGAGGCCAACAGCAACAGCAGCAGAAGAATCCTCCGAAGAGGAGTCTCTATGAGTGTACTCTCTCGCGAACGAAAGAGAAACACTTCGTAGAAGAGACTGGTCAGCCAGTGACCTAAAAGGAGCAATCCTGCGAAGAGGGGCTCCTGCAGTTGCCCAGCCCCTTGAGCGAAACTGCAGGTGTGACCGCTCAGCACCAAGAGCATAGTCGCACGAAAAAAAGGCAAGAGAAGAAACCCCCAAAAGGCGAAAAACTCAAGCCAGGACAGGAAAAACTTCCCTCGGAAGGAAAGTTACCCGCCCAAGGAGGCGAGCCTCCTGAGAGTTCTAAAATGAACTGGAGAGCTGTCAATCGTCACGGGAGTACAGTACTTCCAGTAGAAGGAGACACGCCCCTGACGAAAATACAAGGAGGGAGGCAGCAACAGCCGAATCCCCAGGCCTCAACAAGACAGCTCACACCGTTGCCATATTACAGAAACGAATTAGATCGGTAACTGTGAAAAAATAAAAAAAAAATCATTAGTACACATTCATTCCCCCGGGAAGGCTCCGAAGAGGAATCCCGAGGGAAAGGAAACAAGAATTACACAACAGGCACGTGCCCTGACAACCACTTACACTCACGGAAGGAGAGCTGTAACCAAAACAGAATTACAGTATAACAATTATAATTATGAAACTATGTAATTATGTAATTTAAAAATGAATGAACACTAATGAAAGAACGAAAACCCCGAAAGGAATCGTTCTACAAGCTGAAAAAAACAACTACAATTAGATTCATAAACTAATTGAGACAACGTACAGCGTAGCAACCCCCCCACACGGAAAGGAAGCTACAAGGGCGTAGTAACACGTAGTAAAAGGGTGAACGACCTCAAGAGAGAGAGAGAGAGAGAGAGAGAGAGAGAGAGAGAGAGAGAGAGAGAGAGAGAGAGAAAAACCGAAGTCAAACTCGATCGCAACCCATAAAATTAACGCCGTGGTGGCCTAACTGCCGAGGACTCCACGTAGATATCGTACACTACACACACAACTCTGAAAAGGAAACTTACTGATTTCTATACTCAAATATATATACAAACATGAAAACATGTTTACATATATATTGAGTAAAAGAAAATTAAGCAATTAAGTAAAGACAAAACAAACAATGGCTGCCAAGAGAGGACCAAGACAGAGACGTCTGTCACAGTCCGAGCCAAAAGTGAAAGTGAGCATTCATCTGTGTGTGAGGGGGGGGAGGGGTAGCTAGCTACCACTCCCCTACCCCCCCGCTAACTAGCACGGGGGTAATACACCCTCGTTAAATTCTAATGGCTCGCCATTTTAGCTGCGCTAAAAGGTAAACCCAATGTAAATAGCATGGTTTGTATTTCGGTTACGGAACAAATTTATTTTATTATGAAAATATCATTTTTAAATATAAAACTTACCCGCTGGTTATATAAGAATGGCTGATTGACACCCTTGGTGGCGGGTTAGAGACAGCTACATAATTGGAAATTTACTTAAGAGTTACATAAACAACTTAAGAGGTTCTAACATGATAAGGAAGCTGACAGCAATACTCTGCCTCATTTTGTCTGCTATCCTTAGAAGATCCAACGGTCCACCTGGGGGGCTGATGATCTCTAGGAGCTGTCAAACGGTTCAATAACCTATAACATGACAGGACCTCAACTAATACCCTTATTTCGGGCGCTCTCGAGGAACAAAATGACCACCTGACTGGATCAAAGATTGCGGAAGATTGCCGACCAATCTCCACGTACAATCATAAAAAACATATAACAGTTCCAAGAGAAGAACAGGAGTACTAGGAATTTAGGGAAATGTAGTGGTGGATGTTTCACCTACTACCGCACTCATTGTTACGAGTGATCCCAAAACGTAGACGTGCTCATAAAGAGACTGGATACGGTATAAGTAATGCAAGGCGAATACTGGATTACCCCTTCACAAGGCTGTATACGCGATGCTTTGCAGAGAACAGTTTAGTTTAAAAGTTAGAGAAGCTCCCACAGCTCTATCTTCATAAGTCTTTACTCTTTCGATATATTATGATCTATCACACAACAGTGAGACAGAACCTTTGTAATTAAAGTCTATACGAGACGATAGAGCGTTTTAGACATAGATAGCGCAGGCTTCTTGACTGTGCATCAAAGAGTCACGAATAGACACTTAACTTCTTTGGTCCTGTCCTGATAAAACTTAGTTTTAACCGAGCAAAAAAACTCTTCTCAGCCCTTCACAAACCAAATTCGAGAGGATAGTGATCCCGAAAGATTTAGGCCATGGATGAGAAGAACGTTTGTTAATGACCAAGAATCCAGGTTGCAAGGCGCCTATGGCTTAACCATTGTGAAGTCCATGTTCTTGCTAAAAGAGTGAACTTCACTGGTTCTCAACTATGGTAGACTTACTCAGAAAGTCTCTAAAGTTAGGCCTTAAAAAAGAAACCAAGTGTAAAGGCTCGAATCTGTCACTACCGCGAAATTCCAGAAACGACCCCTAAATTTCAGGCTGGTGAATCTTGCTGACGCTTCCAAGTCATCTCAAATGATCTGAGAATATCTATAAGGTCTTTATTTGATAGATCCAGTCTTCTGCGTCTGAAGACAGCTGCCCGCATACTCCTGTACCCTTTGATGGTCGAGGAGGAAAAAATGTAATTTCTTCTAAGGTCTAAGAAAAAATAGGCCACTTGTGTTCTAGAGTTACTAAATGAAGAGACTGCTTTAGTTCTACAACAGTCAATAAAGCCTTCTATTTGGGTTGCAAAACTTTAAGACAAAGGTCCTTTGTACAAGCGATAGCCTCAGCTGTCTCCTTCAAAAAACTCTCCAGATCTTCTGGGTTTTCCGAAATAATGGAGGCAGTTAGACCTAAGCTTGATGGTTTGAAATAAAGCATTCGTGATTCTGACACGGGGAAACGGACTAATGATATGCTTTCAGCATGCTGCATATGCTCAACATGTCGTGAGAGAGAGTCAAGATCTAGACCGCCTCCCGAAACGTGTCCAGATCGGTCGCAAGAAACCGATATTAAGCTAGGCTTGTTGAAAAGAAGCATCAACAACATGAACATCATGCTGTGCAGTTAAGACCTGATCGTGTGTAACCAGCTAGAGTTCAACATACATAAGGCCAAAAACTTGACGCGAGGGAGCGTTAGCTGAGTGGCCAGAGAGACGCAAAGGAGAGACAACAGTCTGTCCATACTGCTGTGAGAAAAGAACTTGACTGTATGCATCTAGCAGTCGATCATAATGTCGCATGTGCTTGCATTGCCGTAAGGTGTAAGTGTGCTGTATGCGTTCACCTTGTCGTGTGGATACAGTGCTGTGTGTGCGTCCCGTCTGTTGTAAATCTATAGCGTGCTGCAAGGAGGCGACAGCATTGCGTCCGGTCAGTGTCGCAAATAAGCAACTGTCAGACTATCCTGACACGGGAAAACCCTGACTGACCTTATTCAGCATAAGTCCAGGCTGACACATGCATCTAGGTTACTTAGGATTTCAGATTGACCTGTTTGCCAAGAGTTGTCCGCGTGTAGCATGCATCCGCATGAGTGGTAGTCGCGTGTCCCACAGCCCGCAAGGAGGGGACAACTTGTTGAAAGGATCAACTTTGACTGTCAGTGTCTAACATAAGACCAGACTGGCGTCTGCGTCTGTGACTGCGTGAGGGAGAGAACAGAATTGGCGTCTGTGCCTGCGTGATGTCTTCCGTAAGAGAGAGACCAGACTGCTACAAGTGTCTGCTCTAACGCTTCCCGTAACACGAGCATATCTCTATGAAGAAGCGTTGCTGAGCATTGGAGAAGTACGCTGTCTGATACTAACGGAAAACCTGAAAACCATTTCTTTGGTCTATGGCAGTCCTTAGACTCTTTTAAGGGAAAATTTTTTTCCCCCCGAAAATCATAAATGCTAAAAAGAGATGAAACTGACCTCTTTAAACTCAGACCAAACGTACACTCGTGGGGCAGCGTGTGCGCCAACTCAAGCGTGAGAGAAGGCTGTGAGAGATCATCAACCGCAGTCCCGTGAGCAACCTGGGAGTCCTTATGACATTTCCAACGCGCCTTGTGCGTGACCAGAACGTATCCAATGATGTGAGATACTGTCAAGAGTAGTCGCTAGACCTCAGAAGAAAGTATTAGACATTTCCCCAAACTGGGGAAGGAGAAGAAGCGTGAACAGAAGCAAACTGAGCACCTTTTCTCTCGAAGAACTGTGAGTCTTAAACGATTTTGGTGCCGACACGTCGCCTTCTTTCGAAAAGAAAAACTTCCAGCGAACATCAGTTACTGCAGGATAAGTTATTAGAAAACATATGACTCCTGAAAGGTCTTGGACGTATTGATTGATGACTACCAAGTCTAGGTTTTGCATCCTTCAACGAGGACAAACTCTTTCCTCCCTGAAAGTGGGTAAGATTCCAGAGGAAGAGCTAGGATTGTATGCGACTTGTCAGACTTCCGCTTCTCTCGTGGAAGAAAAACACTCTCGATTGCTTCCATTTTAAGCATCGTGACACGCCTGCTGCGAGGGTAAGTTCTGTTCGCGTGCGTACATGACGAGTAACTTCATAGTCTAGTAGAAAGAGAAAACGTAGAACGTCATCCTCGTCAGGGAACTGCGTCCTATTACGCAAAAAAAAGTTACAAGATCCGTGATACCATAGCGATGATGAACTGATCGCTTCAAGACATTCAAACTTCGCTATTCTCAGGAGACTATGTCACATGGTTGTGACGTCATAGTTCGACAATCGTAGGTGAAGAAAAGAGCTTTACTTCATCATTCCAAAGCGGAGAGGGAACGTCTAGGACTGCATCAACAGGATCGCTCGGCGGAACATACATTTAACGCACAAGGTCCGCGATGTACCTCAGCCTACCGACCTTCCTTCTCCCAGGGGTTGGAAAGTAAGGAAGAGGTGTAGGGCTAGGAGTAAGACGAACACAAACAAACACCTCCTCCAGTGCACTGTGCTATGTTTACGAGTCACTAAACGAGCGTTTTAAAACATAATACATTAAATCATAAAAGATCTGCCCATGGTGGGAGATACACTCTTACGCTCTATTCTCATAAAGGCCTTAATGCACTTCCTGCTGTTGCAGCTGCAGGCGCTGCATCAAACTCTACAGTAAGGTTCGTTACTTTTCTGAAAATGATTTAATGTTAATTTATTTATCTATTTATTTTCTTATTTCCTTACTGAGCCATCTTTCCCTATAGGAGCCCTTTGGGTAGCATCTTGCTTTCTCAACTAGGGTTGTAGCATGGCTAGTAATAAAAATAAAATAAATAGAGACAACATCAACTCAACTAACGAAAACTCCGAAGTCGAAACGAGGAGCAGCAGGTATAAAATAAAAGGGAAACTCTTCAGAAAAATTCTCATGAGTTTCTGAAAGTTATTCCCTTCCTCCCACAATATCCTAGGAAGAGAAGTCTTGATTCTTAGGAATCCACTGCTTAGGATTCTGAATTCAGACCTCAATGCTTAGAGGTTTTAATTCTAGTTCTCTCAACCAAGAGTTAGCCAGCAGGGCTTGGTCCGAGAATATAATATCTTTCTAGTTAAGATTTATTTCTTAATATAGCGCCTGGAGCAAGAATAACTCAATGCTAGACGATCATGGTTAGATAGACATCAAAGTCTATTGCCATAGGTAGAAAAACGTCCACACTGGCGCTGAAGCGTCCACACTGACACTGAAGTGTCCACACTGACGCTGAAGCGTCCACACTGACGCTGAAGCGTCCACACTGACGCTGAAGCGTTCACACTGATGCTGAAGCATCCACACTGACGCTGAAGTGTCCACACTGACGCTGAAGCGCCTACATTGGCGCTGAAGCGTCCACACTGACGTTCCGCTTCCGTTGCCGCACCGTTCCGCTGACGCTTCGCCCGCTCTGCTGTGTCATGTCGCTTGGTAGCATGCTCTGCTGCCTGGCGAACGTCAGCGCGCCTGAATAGCCTGATACTAGGCGCTATGAGCGGCCGGTTTGCATTGAGCAGGTAAACGAAGTGATCCATCCACTTCCTCCCAGCGTTGAACATTGCTGCTGGTAGGCCGCCTGTGCAACAACGAGTCCTCACCGTTAAAGACACGTCCCCTGTGCGACCGTGTCAAGACCGGAATCGTGACACCCAACTGCACTGTCAACAGCAGGCTGATAAGACTGCATAAATGAAAATAGTTGCTGTTTCAGGCCTAACAGCAAAGATCAGAATCAATGTATTCAGCATTATCTTCGTCGATCCCTAGTGATTGCCACTGTCGGGAGATGACACCGATCAGGTGGAGGCGGCGGTACTAAATCCGCACCTCATGAAATGTAAATACGCAGAACGAATCTAATTTTGTTTTCAGCTTAGCGCCTGAAGCCTGCGTATAATGTTTGAAAACACTAATATCTCGTTTTATCTATAGCGAGGGTGAGCATTCTGGGGATCGACAGAAAACGCTCGAGAGGACTTCTGTTCGGGTCTTAAAAGACTGTAACGCATGGCAACCCTCTCGATTCCTTTCGCCGTTCGACATAACTTCTCCCCTGGGTCCAGGAGCTTGACAGAGGTCTAAGGCTAGGATAATGACAGGTCCGAATAGAAGCACTCTCCACTGAATAAAATTCACTGCATAATTTAGCAGTAAAAAATGACAAATTCGAAGATAATTTGTATTTTTCCTAACCATACAAACCTTAGCTATTTACATTGGGTTTACCTTTTAGCGTAGCTGAAATGGCGAGCCATTAGAATTTAACGAGGGTGTATTACCCCAGCGCTAGTTAACAGAGGGGTGGGGGGGTGGTAGCTAGCTACCCCTCCCCCCCCTTACACACAGATGAATGCTTCACTTTCACTTAGAGGTAGGACTTGTCTTGGGGGACAGGGCTGGCGGGCAAATATGTTTAAATAGCTAAGGTTTGTATGGTTAGGAAAAATACAAATTATCTTCGAATTTGTCATTTGTTCCGTAACCGAAATACAAACCACGCTATTTACATTGGGTGACTTACCCCTTAGGAAGAGTGGAAAGTCCCCACCCATACTGGCTTTGGCTTTACCCGGGGACTCAGAATCCGAGTGAGTCGCACTCGAGAAAAGGAGTCCCTGCACCTCACAAGTTCCTTGCTCCGCAAGGAACCGTGTGGCCTACATAAGCTTGTGTGTGAAGGAAGAAGTGTGACTCGTAATAGGCAGTTGACCTGGAGCGCCAAAAGGAACTCTGGGTTAGGACGTTCCCAATACCACCTCGTCAGGGTATGGGGGACGCGACAGTATTGACTCAATACTCGGAACACAAGGAAGCATGGTTTACCTGCAGAGGTTTGAGGTCAGCTATGCAGAGACCAGGATGCTGCTTCCCAGTAGAGGGGATGATGAAGAAAGAAATAAGGGCCAGACATACTTCTTTCGTTCATGCAGACTAAAACCTGATAACAATGCCCTCAACCTTCTGCTACCTGTCCAAAAAGGAGCCTGAGGTTAGACCAGCTATTGTGTAGCCACCACAGAGCGATAGAAAACGTATCGAGACTCCTGTGGGTCACGCCCTGCAGGAAGCGGGCTGCGAAGGTCATCAGACGCTTCCAGACTCCAGCTTGTAGCACCTGCGTCACAGAGTAGTATTACTCGAAGGCGAGGGACGTTGCGATGTATCCGACATCGTGCTGTAGGGCGACGTGACGGGGGAGGGTCTGGATACAGGTCGAGATGAATGTCCTTGAGTCCGAGCTGAAGAGGTATACTGGTGATTTCCCCCGTGTCCTTCTGCTCCCAACCCGGCTGCACGTGAGGACAAACTGCAGCTGTTCCGAAAGATAACCCCTCGATACCTTTACTGGCAAGAAGGAAAAGGTTTTGGGTCATCAGATACAGAATGGTGACTCGAAATCTTGCAGGAATTGGACCGAAGGGCCGGGTCCCCAAGATTCTGAGTCTAGCCAACAACTCAGGAGCAAACCTGAATGTTGCCTTCCCCTCTTCCTTAGAAAGGGCGGAGTCGTACGAGACCAAGAAGATTGCTTACACACTGGCCGCAGCCAGAGTGAGCAGGAGACCCAAGACGGAATACGATCAGAGGCCTGACGTAAAGGGTCTTGAGAAGATCTCTTAAGGGGCTAAAAAGTCCAAGCCATGCTCCATGTTGGAGGTCTCACTCCGACTAGGGCAGGGACGTTCGCAGCTTCGCATGAGCGAGGAAAGGTCCAGCGGGAAGGAAAAAGTTATTCCTTTCAGCCTGAAGGTCAGGGAAAGGCTGAGCGACAGGCTTCATTGTCGCGAGCGGAAAGGAGAGTCCTCCCGCCGTAAAGCAATAAGTTCGTTATTGCTGGAGAAGAGGCCTCAAGGGAAGAGGTATATCTCCCACGACACCAACCACAGAAGACTCTCCACTTCGCCTGGAAGACCCCTGCGGATGACTATCGCAGATGACGCGACCTCCGCCCCGCGACTGTAGCGGGTTATCTCTTCTTGAGGAGGCGGCGTAGTGTCTCCAGGCATGAAGCCGAAGCGACGCCCAGGCTCGTGAAAGATGTTGCAGTGTGGTTGTTTGAGTAGCCTGTGCCGTGGGAGAAGCTCTCCCGGGAGTTTCGTCAGGGGAAGCAGAGAGTACGGAAACCGTTCTGCGTATAGTCCCAGTGGAGCTCTCAGGGCCATTGAAAGGTTGACAGAAAACCTGGTCTAGTTGAGACCCATTCTCAACAGACAACAAGGCGTCAATGACCTTAGATGTCAGGATGCCAGAAAACTCAATCAATCAATCAATCAACAGACAACAAAGGATGGAAGACGCAGGCGTCGATATTGTCCCACCATCACCGGAATGCATCTTGCCAGAGTCTCGGGGTCTGAGGCTGGGGGGAAGAACAGCGGAAGCTTGAGGTTCCAAGCTGTCGCGATCAGGTCCCCCAGGCCAGGACTTGCTGGTTACTCAAGGCCAAGGACCCCAAGGTACACTCTTTCTACGAGGCTCTGCTCAGATAGTCGGAGAGAACATTCCTCTGCCCGGAATGAGCGAGCCGATGGTGGTATTGAGAGGATCTCAAATCATCTCAGTATCTCTACTGCAAGATGCGAAGGTATGAAAATGTGTCCCTTGCTGGTTAGAACACGCCAGTACCATAAAGTCGTAGAGCACGGAGCGACTCGGCAGGAGCTGTAGGATCTGTAGAGGGGCCAGACTACGGCCCCTAAGCCTGCCTGAATGATGGAGAGGTATCTTTCAGGTCCTGACCATAGGCCTGGACCGGAACATTGCCCCCCCCCCCTTTTCTTTGACGAGTCCAAGAACCGCATCAAAAATGGGGGAAAGGACAAGAATATCCACTCCCATCAAGAGGTTCCATAGGTCAACACCCATTGCAGGTTTAATCGTTCCGCTGGTCCCATAGGGGCCAGAAAGTCCGGTTAATCGTTGCTTTGAAACCACCGTAACTTGGGCCACCCCACAGGGAACTTATCCTGAGGCGACCATTCGGAACTTTAGACGGGTCAATGAGGAAAAGAGAACTAGGAAACGTTCCAAGGTAGGGCTGAAAGCTCTGCCTGACTGAAAACAGGTACTGCGACTCTCCTCAGCCTTGCCACAGTCAACTGAAGGGAAGGCTCGGAGGAGGCGGCAACAGAATCTGGCGTCCCCAGATGGTCACCCATCCAAGTACCGACCAGAACCGACGTTGCTTAACCTCGCTGGATGGACGAGAAGCGGGGTTTCCAACGTGGTAAGGCCGTTGACTCAATATCATGGCTAGATACTCCAGATGTTGAAGCCGAAGAAGAGAAGGCTCCTAGCAAATTACCATGAAACCCCACTCATGGTAAGGATCCGGAAGCTTGTCCCAGCGTCGAAGAAGGTTGAACCCGAGCCTACCGGAGCTGACCAGACCTCCAAAAGGCAAAGGAGGCGGAAGCCTGCTCCTAAGCGGCCATGAGAAAAGCAGGGAGAGTTCTCTGGGGAAAAACCTGCGATGCCACGGCGGGATCGCCACACTGCATCTTAAGCAGGAATACCTGTAGTCTAGGCTGAATTCCACGAGCTTCCTGGAAGGTGGATGGAATGGAAACTGAAAATACCCGTCCTTCCGATCCAGGGCCTAAGGAGTCCTGTCGCCTCGTTACCAGTCTGATCGATTCCGCTGTTCCACGCTGGACGAAGTTTGTTCGACAAACTTGATCAGAGCTGAGAGGTCGACTACGGAATTCCCGTCTCAGATACTTTCCTACGAGAAAGGATTGACTGAAAAAGCCGGGGGGTGAAGCCATTGACGATCCTATGGAGGACCTTCTCCTAAGGCATGAATCATTCTGCCCAAACGGGCAAACTCTTGCCGACCCTATGGCATAGAGGTTCAGTGACACTGAATTCGCTGACAGAGATGGCAGGCGCGATATCCTTGGCTGATCACGGAGATCGTGCAGGAATCGGCATCGGGAAGCTGTTATCCGGATGAGTAACCTTAGGCATCCTCCCAGCGTGAAACCTGCAAGGGGGTGGGTAGCCAATCCTAGAGTTCGTGAACTCTGCCGCTCCCTCTAGGATTAAGCCCACCCGGAAGAGCCTCCCATGCTACCTGTTCCTGACAGGAGGGGACTGCTATTGGACACCTTGTCTCAGTTGTCGTAGCCGGTCCAAAAACTTAGGACGACGAGGCTGAAAGAAAGATGGGCTGGAGCCCTGCAGGGTCTGGAAGAAAGCGCCTTGGAGGAGTGAAAACGGAAGTCGACTTCCTCCGCACAATTGCTGTCTATGTCTCTGTCCTTGGGCACAAACAAGCTCTTCCCAAGGATGGAAGGGTGTCTGAGGTTGTCGACATCCACGGATGAGACACCCGAAAGGAAGCCCTCGGTCATTGCGTCCAGATGTCCAACATCGAGCTTGCCCGCAAGTTCGAAACTTGGCGACGAAACGCCAAGGTGCTTGAGCCCGAGAGGAGGAAAGTACCCATGATCTTCCTGTAGCTTCCTTGAACAAAACCTCGGGTCGCAACCGAGGAGGGAAAAATACCTGGTAAGCCCCTTTCACGAGATGGAGAAGAGGAAGGGGTAAACCAGTCACCCCTTGGCCGATGGAGAAAACTCGAACGGAAAGCTCCCTGGCAAAACCCTTCCAGGGAATGACGGGGAAGGGCTAACCCAGGTTCTGGAAAGAAGAATGTTGCTCAGACCTCCCTGAAGATTCTTCCTGCTCTTGCATGTGCCATGCTCTGCGTTTACGGGGTGAGGCCGTGTTCTGGAAATACGCTCCAGAAGACTCACCAGGCTGGCCATGCTGCGAAACCCCAACGGGAATCGCGGTTGCAATCGCCCTGTCGCTCGCGCGAAGGTAAATCAATGGTTTGCGCGTGGCCGAACGTAGAAGCGCCCATGCGCGGCCACGCAGGAACGCAAACGAAAGTGAGTGAAGAAGCGCAGGAGGAGGGCGAGCGTGGTAGGAAGGGCGAGAGCTGGTGATCGGCGAGCGATGACCCGTAGGCGAGCAAAGGATACTGCAGGAATCAAGCCGACGTTCGCGCGACGGAACACCGTCGGTCCGCGCGACGGAACACCGTCGGTCCGCGCGACGGAACACCGTCGGTCCGCGCGACGGAACACCGTCGGTCCGCGCGACGGAACACCGTCGGTCCGCGCGACGGAACACCGTCGGTCCGCGCGACGGAACACCGTCGGTCCGCGCGACGGAACACCGTCGGTCCGCGCGACGGAACACCGTCGGTCCGCGCGACGGAACACCGTCGGTCCGCGCGACGGAACACCGTCGGTCCGCGCGACGGAACACCGTCGGTCCGCGTGGACACGCAGGCAAGCGGGCGCGCGGGTGAGCGCAAGCGGTCGGGAGACCGATGACGCGTAGGCGGGCGATGGCGCGTTGACGAGCGATGGCGCGTTCTGGCGAGTGAAGGCGCGTTGGCAAGCGATGGCGCGTCGGCGAGCGGTGGTGCGTTAACAATTGCGCAGGCGCGTAAGCGATTGCCAACGCGAGAGACTAGTGATGGAAGGCGCGCAGGTGCACCAGGAAGTGAGCGCTGAGGCAAGCTGTTAATCAGGCGATCCCAGACGGTCAGAAAAACCGTTGGCGCCCATTGGTGCGTGGCAGAAAAGGGCACGCAGATGTGCGCTGGCAATGAAGAAAGCTGGCGCACAGAAGGACAGAAGTAAAGGTGAGAGCTGGCGAGCAGGAGGAAGATCTACGGCAAGACTCAGCTACCGGAGATCGTGGTCCACAGCAGGCGAGCGCTAGATCGTTACTGATGGTGTCCAGGGGAACTGACACACGTGGCAGATCAATGGCGATCGTTGACGAGCAGGCGAACGTTGACGCGTCTATGGTCGCTTACGAGTAGAAGGCAACGCGTGGAAGCCTGTGCGTTGAAGAAGAGTCCTTGTTCAAGATCTGAACCGAAGTTCTAGATCGCGAGGGCGAACGTGGGCGCACGAGGCGCGTAACAGGAACCAACAGGAACAGCAGAGATGATCATCATGAGAGCGCTGACGAACAGGAGAGCGCTGGCGAACAGGAGACCGCTGGCGAACAGGAGAGCGCTAGCGATCAGGAAAGCGCTGATGAGCAGGAGAGCGCCTGTGCGCTAACACTGAGCAGGAGAGCGCCTGTGCGCTAACACTGAGCAGGAGAGAACACAGCAGAAGGGCGCGCAGGGGAACCCTGACACGCAAGGGAAGAACCCCCGTGGGAGGCAACCCTTTGCCCCGAAGGGATCGTTGTCCGTCGGGAGACTGATGTCCATCGGAAGACCGTTGTCTGTCCGTCGGGACACTGATGTCCGTCGGAAGACCGTTGTCCGTCGGGAAGACCGTTGCCCGTCGGAAGACGAGGTCAGACTGCTGTCCATCTGCACCAGGGGCGGAAGATCAAGAAGGAGTTGTAGGCTGCATATGGAGATTCAAAAAGGCGCCTCTTAGCACCCTTATAGGGAGATGGGAGGCCCTGACGACGTAGCAGATGGTGAGCCTTACGGCGAAGGAGGCCAACAGCAACAACAGCAGAAGAATCCTCCGAAGAGGAGTCTCTATGAGTGTACTCTCTCGCGAACGAAAGAGAAACACTTCGTAGAAGAGACGGGTCAGCCAGTGACCTAAAAGGAGCAATCCTCCGAAGAGGGGCTCCTGCAGTTGCCCAGCCCCTTGAGCGTAACTGCAGGTGCGACCGCTCAGCACCAAGAGCATAGTCGCACGAAAAAAAGGGCAAGAGAATAACCCCCCAAAAGGCAAAAAACTCGAGCCTGGACAGGAAAAACTTCCCTCAGAAGTAAAGTTACCCACCCACTCCTGAGTGTTCTAAAATGAACTGGAGAGCTATCAATCGTCACGGGAGTACTTCCAGAAGAAGGAGACATGCCCCTGACGAAGATCTATAGGAGAGGCAGCAACAGCCGAATCCCCAGGCCTCAACAAGACTGCTCACTCCGTTGCCACATTACAGAAATGAACTAGATCGGTAACTGTAAAAAAAAAAAAAAAAAATCATTAGATAACATTCATTCCCCCGGGAAGGCTCCGAAGAGGAATCCCGAGGGAAAGGAACACAAGAATTACACAACAGGCACGTGCCCTCACAACCACTTACACTCACGGAAGGAGAGCTGTAACCAACACAGAATTATAACAATTATAATTATGTAACTATGTAATTATGTAATCTAAAAATGAATGAACACTAAAGAAAGAACGAAAACCCCAAAAGGAATCGTTCTACAAAGCTGAAAAATCAACAAATACAATTAGATTCATAAACTAATTGAGACAAAACGTACGGCGTAGCAACTCACCCCCACCCCGGGAAGGAAGCTACAAAGGCGTAGTAAGTAACGTAGTAAAAGGGTGAACGACCTCAAGAGAGAGAGAGAGAGAGACCGAAGTCAAACTCGATCGCGACCCATGAAATTATGCCATGGTGGCCTAACTGCCGAGGGCTCCACGGAGATATCGTACACTACACACACAAGCACAAACTCTGAAAAGGAAACTTACTGATTTCTATACTCAAATATATACATAAACATGAGAAAATGTTTACATATATATTGAGTAAAAGAAAAGTAAGTGATTAAGTAAAGACAAAACAAACAATGGCTGCCAAGCGAGGACAAAGACAGAGACGTCTGTCCATGTCCGAGCCAAAAGTGAAAGTGAAGCAATTCACCGGTGTGTGAGGGGGGGGAGGGGTAGCTAGCTACCACTCCCCTACCCCCCTGCTAACTAGCGCGGGGGTAATACACCCTTGTTAAATTCTAATGGCTCGCCATTTCAGCTACGCTAAAAGGTAAACCCAATGTAAATAGCGTGGTTTGTATTTCGGTTACGGAACAAATATAAAGTAAAAGTTAAAAAGGTTCAGTGACTTGGGACGAGAATAAAAAACTAGATCGCTAAGGACTACGTTTTCTCTCTTTCTCTCCCTGTACAGTGACTTGGGACGAGAATAAAAAACTAGATCGTGAAGAACTAAGTTTTCTCTCCCTCTCCCTAAACAGTGACTTGGGACGAGAATAAATATCTGAATCGAGAAGAACAACATTTTCTCACTCTCTATCTCCCTATACAGTGACTTGAGACGAGAATAAAGATCTTTCTCTCTCTCTCTCTCTCTTTGTTACGAGAGTACTGGCTAAGCCACTCACTCTCCGCCAATAAAAGGTTATTTGACTAAAGAAAATTACTAAAAGGACTAATTAATTGCAAAATAACATGTTCCTTTTATTAGTATTTAAAAAACTCCAGTTTGTAAGAAGAATGTACTAAACATCAAAATCAATGCAAAGTGAAATCGTGATTCTCTCTCTCTATCGTAACGAGACTGAAAACTGCGTAGCATAAATAAACTTAATGCAAGTTAATCTTTGAAAACAGATCAAAGACTATCCAAAGAAAAAAATTTATTAAAGACAAAAATTCACTTAAAATATTTTCTTAAAATATTCATCCCATCGATCCATAAAAAAAACAAAATTTACTCGGTATTTTAGTAAAAATGGAGTGGGGATCGATGAGGCCTTAGTAAGGCGGGTGAGATATAAAAATATAGAGGTAAATCTATAAATATCAACAAGAATATATAAAAGCAATAAAATAAATACTATAACCTTAAAGCCTTTCACACACTTCCCATACACTGTGGAAGGGTCAGCCATTATGGAAAATCCAGAAAGAGATCAAACAAGCAAGGGTAAAAATTTTTCTCTCCCTTCAAAAAGAGTTTCTCTTGAAGACTTTATTGTTCGAGGAAAAATCGTAAGAATCCAATCAAGCGAAAGCCATAAACCAATAAGTCAAGTACTTCACCAAAGCAGTAGAAAAACTTGAGGTTAGCGCGAGCAAGAATATCAATGTTTACGCAACTGCGACAGAGAAGAACTGTGGAATTGAGGAAAGGTTACAGTATCCTGGCGAGTGGTGGCGCTAGTTGTACACCCTCCTGACCAATCTTCGATCGCCGCGAGTTTTGAATTTTCTGTCGGACGTCAGAGACGTTAGCTATATATATATCCACCGGCTAAGTTTGATGTTTAAAAAATCTAGCTCGGTTTTCTCACTAAACGACCTAGAACTAACATCATGAACATGGTCAACCAAACAGAATTTGTGATACCCACGTACATAAACAATGTTCGTGATGCCAGCGTATATTTGATATATATTCTAAATATATACTGTACTAAATTAAAAATGGATTAATTAATCAAAAGTGTCCATAAAACAGGCAATTTACAGTATTATTGTAGTATATTACAGGGTAATGTTACCTAAGAAGGAAAAAAATGACAAATTTGAAGATAATTTGTATTTTTCCTAACCGTACAAACCTTAGCTATTTACATTGGGTTTAACTTTTAGCGCAGCTGAAATGGCGAGCCATTAGAATTTAACGAGGGTGTATTACCCCCGCGCTAGTTAGCGGGGGGGGGGGAGTGGTAGCTAGCTACCCCTACCCCCATCACACACAGATGAATGCTCACTTTCACTTAGAGGTAGGACTTGTCTTGGGGGACAGGGCTGGCGGGCAAATATGTGTAAATAGCTAAGGTTTGTATGGTTAGGAAAAATACAAATTATCTTCGAATTTGTCATTTGTTCCGTAACCGAAATACAAACCACGCTATTTACATTGGGTGACTTACCCATTAGGTAGGGTGGAAAGTCCCCAGCCATACTGGCTTTGGCTTTACCCGGGGACTCAGAATCCGAGTGAGTCGCACTCGAGAAAAGGAGTCCCTGCACCTCACAAGTTCCTTGCTCCGCAAGAAACCGTGTGGCCTACATAAGCTTGTGTGTGAAGGAAGAAGTGTGACCCGTCCTGGGCAGTTGACCTGGAGTTCCAGAAGGAACTCTGGGTTAGGACGTTCCCAATACCACCTCGTCAAGGTACTGGGGACGCGACAGTATTGACTCAATACTCGGAACACAAGGAAGCATGGTTTCCCTGCAGAGGTTCGAGGTCAGCTATGCAGAGACCAGGATGCTGCTTCCCCGTAGAGGGGATGATGAAGAAAGAAGTAAGGGCCAGACATACTTCTTTCGTTCATGCAGACTAAAACCTGATAACAATGCCCTCAACCTTCTGCTACCTGTCCAAAAAGGAGCCTGAGGTTAGACCAGCTGTTGTGTAGCCACCACAGAGCGATAGAAAACGTATCGAGACTCCTGTGGGTCACGCCCTGCAGGAAGCGGGCTGCGAAGGTCATTAGACGCTTCCAGACTCCAGCTTGTAGCACCTGCATCACAGAGTAGTATTACTCGAAGGCGAGGGACGTTGCGATGTATCCAACATCGTGCTGTAGGGCGACGTGACGGGGGAGGGTCTGGAGACAGGTCGAGATGAATGTCCTTGAGTCCGGGCTGAAGAGGTATACTGGTGACTCTCCCCCGTGTCCTCCTTGTGCTCCCAAATCGGCTGCAACTGAGGACAAACTGCAGCTGTTCCCAAAGCTAACCTCTCGATTCCTTTACTGGCAAGAAAGAGAAGGTCTTGGGACATCAGATACAAAATGGAGACTCGAAATCTTGAAGGAATTGGACCGAAGGGCCGGGACCCCCAGATTCTGAGTCTAGCCAACAACTCAGGAGCGAACCTGAATGTTGCCTTCCCCTCTTCCTTAGAAAGGCGGAGTCGTACAAGACCAAGAAGATTGCTTACACACTGGCCGTGGCCAGAGTGAGCAGGAGACCCAAGGCGGAATACAATCTGAGGCCTGTTGTAAAGGTTCTTGAGAAGATCTCTTAAAGGACTAAAAGTCCGAGCCATGCTCCAAGTTGGAGGTCTTCCTCCAACTAGGACAGGGACGATCGTAGTTTCGCATGAGCGAGGAAAGATCCAGCGGGCAGGAAAAAGTTATTCCTTTAAGCCTGAAGGTCAGGGAAAGGCTGAGCGACAGGCTTCATTGCCGAGAGCGGAAAGGAGTTTCCTCCCGCCGAAAGGCAATAAGACCGTTATTGCTGGAGAAGAGGACTCAAGGGAAGAGGTATATCTCCCACGGCACCAACCACCGAAGACTCTTCACTTTGCCTGGAAGACCCCTGCGGATGACTATCGCAGATGACGCGACCTCCGTACCGCGACTATAGCGGGTTGTCTCTTCTTGAGGAGGCGGCGTAGTGTCTCCAGGCATGAAGCCGAAGCGACGCCCCGGTTCGGGAGAGATGTCGCAGTGTGGTTGTTTGAGTAGTCTGCGCCGTGGGAGAAGCTCTCTCAGGAGTTCCGTCAGGGGAAGCAGAGGGTCCAGAAACCGTTCTGCACATAGTCCCAGTGGAGCTCTCCCATTGAAAGGTTGACAGACAACCTGGTCTTGTTGAGACCCATTGTCCACAGACAAAAAGGAGGGAAGACGCAGGCGTCGAAGTTGTCCCACCATCACCGGAATGCATCTTGCCAGAGTCTCGGGGTCTGAGACTGGGGGGAAGAACAGCGGAAGCTTGAGGTCCCCCAGACCAGGACTTGCTGGTTACTCAAGGTCAAAGACCCCCAGGTACACTCTCTCTACGAGGCTCTGCTCGGATAGTTGGAGAGAACATTCCTCTGCCTTGAATAAGAGAGCCGATGGTGGTATTGAGATAATCTCAATCATCCTGGTATCTCTACTGCAAGATGAGAAGGTGTGAAAATGCGTCCCTTGCTGGTTAGAATACGCCAGAATCATGAAGTCGACGCGCACGGGGCGACTCGGCAGGAGCTGTAGGATCTGTAGAGGGGCCAGACTACGGCCCCTAAGCCTGCCTGAATGATGGAGAGGTATCCTTCAGGTCTTGACCATAGGCCTGGACCGGAACATGCCCCCCCCACCCTTTCCTTTGACGAGTCCGAGAACAGCATCAAGAATGTGGGGAAAGGACGAGAATATCCACTACCATCAAGAGGTTCCATAGGTCAACACCCATTGCAGGTCTAATAGTTCCGCTGGTCCCATAGGGGCCAGGAAGTCCGGTTAAACGTTGCCTGAAACCACCGGAACTTGGACGGCCCCACATGGAACTTATCCTGAGGCGACCGTTCGGACTATAGACGGGTCAATGAGGAAAGGAGAACTAGGAAACGTTCCAAGGTAGGGCTGAAAGCTCTGCTTGACTGAGAACAGGTACTGCGACTCCCCTCAGTCTTGCCACAATCAACTGAAAGGAAGGCTCGGAGGATGTGGCAACAGAATCTGGCGTCCCCAGGTGGTCACCCATCCAAGTACCGACCAGAACCGACGTTGCTTAACCTCACAGGACGGACGAGAAGCGGGGTTTCCAACGTGGTAAGGCCGTTGACTCAATATCATGGCCAGATACTCCAGATGTTGAGGCAGAAGAAGAGAAGGCTCCAAGCAAAATACCATGAAACCACACTCATGGTAAGCATCCGGAAGCTTGTCCCGGCGCTGAAGAAGGTCGAACCCGAGCCTACCGGAGTTAACCAGCCCTCCAAAAAGCAGAGGAGGCGGAAGCCTGCACCTGAGCAGCCATGAGGAAAGCAGGAAAAGTTCTCTGGGGAAAAAAACCTGCTATGCCACGGCGGGATAGCCACACTGCATCATAAGCAGGAATACTTGCAGTCTAGGCTGAATTCCACGAGCTCCCTGGAAGATGGATGGAATGGAAACAAAGTACCCGTCCTTCCGATCCAGGGGGTAAGGAGTCCTGTCGCCTAGTTACCAGTCTGATCGATTCTGCTGTTCTACGCTGGCCGAAGTTTGTTCGACAAACTTGATCAGGGCTGAGAGGTCGACTACGGAACTCCCCTCTCAGATCCTTCCTTACAAGAAAGGATCGACTGAAGAGGCCGGGGGTGAAGCCGTAGATGATCCTATGGAGGACCTTCGCCTAAGGTATGGATCATTCTGCCCAACCGGGCAACTCTTGCCGACGCTATGGCATAGAGGTTCAGAGACACTGAATTCGCTGACAGAGACGGCAGGCGCGATATCCTTAGCTGATCACAGAGATTGTGCGGGAATGGGCATCGGGAAGCTGTCATCCGGATGAGTAACCTTAAGCATCCTCCCAGCGAGAAACCTGCAATACTAGAGTTCGTGAACTCTGCCGCTCTTTAGGACTATGCCCCCCCGGGGGAGCCTCCAGTGCCATCTGTTCCTGACAGGAGGAAACTGCAATTGGACACCTAGTCTCAGTTGTCGTAGCCGATAACTTAGGCCGACGTGGTTGAAAGAAAAGGGCGCCGGAGCCCTGCAGAGTCTGGAAGAAAGCGCCTTGGAGGAGTGAAAACGGAAGTCGACTTCCTCCGCACAGCCACTGTCAAAGTCTATGTCCTTGGGCACAAACAAACTCTTCTCAAGGATGGAAGGGTGTCTGAGGTCGTCGACCTCCACAGATGAGACACCCGAAGGAAGCCCTCAGTCAGCGCGTCCAGATGGTACAACATCGAGCTTAACCGCAAGTTAGATACTTAACGACGAAAGGCCAAGGTGCCTGAGCTCAAGAGGAGGAAAGTACCCATGATCTTCCAGTAGCTTCCTTGAACCAAACCTCGGGCCGTAACCGAGGAGGGAAAGGACCTGGTAAGCCCCCAGAGGAAGGGGTAAGCAGTCACCCCTTGGCCGATGGAGAAATCTCGAACGGAAAGCCCCCCCGCCCAAAATCCTTCCAGGGAATGAAGGGGAAGGGCTAACCCAGGTTCTGGAAAGAGGAGTGTTGCTCAGACCTCCCTGAAGTTTCTTCCTATTCTTGCAAGTGCCATGCTCTGCGGTTACGGGGTGAGGCCGTGTTCTGGAAATACGCTCCAGAATAACTCGCCAGGCTGGCCATGCTGCAAAAACCCCAATGGGAATAGTGGTCGCAATCGCCTTGGAGCTCGCGCGATGGTAATTCAAAGATTTGCGCGTGGGCGACCGTGGAAGCGCCCATGCGCGGTCACGCAAGAACGCAAACGAAGGTGAGCGAAGGAGCGCAGGAGGAGCGCAGAAGGAGGGCGAGCGTGGTAGGAAGGGCAAGAGCTGGTGGTCGGCGAGCGATAACCCATAGACGAGCAATGGATACTGCAAGAATTAAGCCGACGTTCGTGCGAAGAAACACTGTAGGTTCGAGCGATGGAACACCGTCGGTTCGCGCGACGGAACACCGTCGGTTCGCGTGACGGAATGCCGTCGGTTCGCGCGACGGAACACCGTCGGTTCGCGCGACGGAACACCGTCCGTCCGCGCGACGGAATACTGTTGGTTCGCGCGCGGGCGAACATTGGAGAGCATGTGCGCGGACGCGCATGAGCGTAGACGTGCAGGCACGTGGGCGTGTGGGCGCGCAGGCGAATGATCGCGCGGGCGCGCAGGCAAGGGGTCGCGCGGGCGCGCAGGCGAACGGGCGCGCAGGCGAACGGTCGCGCGGGCGCGCAGGCGAACGGTCGCGCGGGCGCGCACGCGAACGGTCGCGCGGGCGCGCACGGGAAAGGTCGCGCGGGCGCGCAGGCGAGCGGTCGCGAGGGTGGGCAGGTGAATGAGCGCAAGTCCGAGGTGGCGAACGCAAGCGTTAGCGCGGTGGCGAGGAAACGCGCTGCCGCGTGGGCGAGGAAGACCGCTGGCGATATGGATCAACAGGCAATCAGTGGTGAGCTGGTGAGCGCTAACGCGCAGGTTGGCGATGGCGCGTTGTGGCATGTCGACGCATTGGCGAGCAGCATGCGCAGGTGGGCGATCGCGCGATGGCGAGCAGCATGCGCAGGTGGGCGATCGCGCGATGGCGAGCAGCATCCGCAGGTGGGGGATCGCGCGATGGCGAGCAGCATCCGCAGGTGGGCGATCGCGCGATGGCGAGCAGCATCCGCAGATGGGCGATCGCGCAATGGCGAGCAGCATGCGCAGGTGGGCGATGGCGAGCTAGTACCTGGCGAACCATGTTCCTTCAGAAATGTTGGAGAATGTTGGCATGCCGGCTGTAACACACGCGGGCGATTCGGAGATCGCCGAGAGACAGGTGATCGCTGACGTGTAGAACGCTGTTGAATAGGCGATACTAAAATCGCCTGTGCACGCTGACGAGCAGGTGAAAGCTGGCGAGCGGAAGGCAATGCGTGGAAGCCTGCGCATAGAAGAAGAGTCCTTGACCCAGACCTGAACCGAAGTTCTAGATCGCGAGGGCGAACGTGGGCGCACAGGGCGCGTAACAGGAACCAACAGGAACAGCCGGGATGATCATCATGAGAGCGCTGACGAACAGGAGAGCGCTGGCGAAAGGAGAGCGCTAGCGATCAGGAAGCGCTGATGAGCAGGAGAGCGCCTGTGCACTAACACTGAGCAGGAGCAGGAGAGAACACAGCAGAAGGGCACGCAAGGGAAGAAACCCCGTGGGAGGCAACCCTTTGCCCGGAAGGGAACGTTGTCCGTCGGGAGACAGATGTCCATCGGAAGACCGTAGCCTGTCCGCCGGGAGACTGATGTCCGTTGGAAGACCGTTGTCCGTCGGGAAGACCGTTGCCCGTCGGAAGACGAGATCAGACTGCTGTCCATCTGCACCAAGGTGGAAGATCAAGAAAAAGGAGTTGTAGGCTGCAAACGGAGATTCAAAAAGGCGCCTCTTAGCACCCTTATAGGGAGATGAGAAGCCCTTACGACGAGGCGGACGGTGGGCCTTACGGCGAGGGAGGCCAACAGCAACAGCAGGAGAAGAATCCTCCGAAGAGGAGTCTCTATGAGTGTACTCTCTCGCGAACGAAAGCGAAACACTTCGTAGAAGAGACTGGTCAGCCAGTGACCTAAAAGGAGCAATCCTGCGAAGAGGAGCTCCTGCAGTTGCCCAGCCCCTTGAGCGAAACTGCAGGTGTGACCGCTCAGCACCAAGAGCATAGTCGCACGAAAAAAAGGCAAGAGAAGAACCCCCCCAAAAGGGGAAAAACTCAAGCCTGGACAGGAAAAAAACTTCCCTCGGAAGGAAAGTTACCCGCCCAAGGAGGCAAGCCTCCTGAGAGTTCTAAAATGAACTGGAGAGCTGTTCGTCGTCACGGGAGTACTTCCAGTAGAAGGAGACACGCCCCTGACGAAAATACAAGGAGGAAGGCAGCAACAGCCGAATCCCCAGGCCTCAACAAGACAGCTCACACCGTTGCCATATTACAGAAACGAACTAGATCGGTAACTGTAAAAAAATAAAACAAAAATCATTAGATAACATTCATTCCCCCGGGAAGGCTCCGAAGAGGAATCCCGAGGGAAAGGAAACAAGAATTACACAACAGGCACGTGCCCTCACAACCACTTACACTCACGGAAGGAGAGCTGTAACCAAAACAGAATTATAACAATTATAATTATGAAACTATGTAATTATGTAATTTAAAAATGAAAGAACACTAATGAAAGAACGAAAACCCCGAAAGGAATCGTTCTACAAGCTGAAAAAACAACTACAATTAGATTCATAAACTAATTGAGACAAACGTACGGCGTAGCAACCCCCCGACACGGAAAGGAAGCTACAAGGGCGTAGTAACACGTAGTAAAAGGGTGAACGACCTCAAGAGAAAGAGAGAGAGAAGACCGAAGTCAAACTCGATCGCCACCCATAAAATTACGCCGTGGTGGCCTAACTGCCGAGGACACCACGTAGAAATCGTACACTACACACACAAATCTGAAAAGGAAACTTACTGATTTCTATACTCAAATATATATACAAACATGAAAACATGTTTACATATATATTGAGTAAAAGAAAAGTAAGCGATTAAGTAAAGACAAAACAAACAATGGCTGCCAAGAGAGGACAAAGACAGAGACGTCTGTCACAGTCCAAGCCAAAAGTGAAAGTGGGCATTCATCTGTGTGTGAGGGGGGGAGGGGTAGCTAGCTACCACTCCCCTACCCCCCCCCCCCCCCCGCTAACTAGCGCGGGGGTAATACACCCTCGTTAAATTCTAATGGCTCGCCATTTCAGCTGCGCTAAAAGGTAAACCCAATGTAAATAGCGTGGTTTGTATTTCGGTTACGGAACAAACTACTTTTTCTAAAATGACAAATTCGAAGATAATTTGTATTTTTCCTAACCATACAAACCTTAGCTATTTACAAAGGGTATTACTTTTAGCGTAGCTGAAATGGCGAGCCATTAGAATTTAACGAGGGTGTATTACCCCCGCGCTAGTTAGCGGGGGGTAGGGGAGTGGTAGCTAGCTACCCCTCCTCCCCCTCACACACACGTGAATATGACAAATTTCGTAGATAATTTGTATTTTTCCTACCATACAAACCTTTGCTATTTCCATGGGGTAACATTTGGCGGAGCTGAATGACGAGCCATTAAAATTAAACGAGGGTTAACTACCCCCTTGCTAATTAGCAGGGGGTAGGGAAGGGGTAGCTAGCTACCCCTTCCCCCCTCACACACTGTGAATAGCTCAATTCACTTAAATGTAGGACTTGACTTGGGGGTCAGGGCTGGCGGGTAACATTTGCGTAAATAGCAAAGGTTTGTATGGTAGGAAAAATACAAATTATCTACGAAATTTGTCATTTGTTCCGTAACCCAATACAAACCATTGCTATTTCCATGGGGTGACTTACCCTTAGGAAGGGCGGAAAGTCCCCAGCCTTCTGGCTTCGGCTTTACCCGGGAACTCCAATTCCGAGTTGTAGAACTCAAGGAACGGGAGTCCCTAACCCTCGCACGCTGTCATGTTTGACCATCGTGCGGCCTACAAGGATGTGTGTGAAGGAGAATAACGTGACTCGTCCTAGGAAGTTGACCTGGGGTTCCTTATGTGGAACCCTAGGCTAGGACGTACCCAATACCACCTCGTCAGGGTATGGGGGACGCGACAGTATTAAAGCTAATACTAGGAGCACAAGGAAGCATGGTTTACCTGCAGAGGTTGAGGTCAGCTGTGCAAAGGCCTGGATGCTGCTTTTCCCAAGGGAGGGGAGAATGAAGAAAGAAGTAAGGGCCAGACATACTCTTTCATTCACGCAGACTAAAACCGGGTAACAATGCCCTCAACCTTCTGCTACTTGTCCAATAAGGAGCCTGAGGTTAGACCAGCTGTTGTGCAGCCACCACAGGACCGATAGAAAACGTATCGAGGTTCCTGTGGGTCACGTCCTGCAGGTAGTGGGCTGTGAACGTCGTCTGACGTTTCCAGACCCCAGCTTGTAAAACCTGCGTCACAGAGAAGTTCCTCTTGAAGGCCAGGGAAGTAGCAACACCCCTGACATCATGAGCTCTGGGACGACGTGACGGAGGAGAGTCGGGATTCAAGGTGCTGCTTATCACCTTGCGAATCCATGAAGAGATGGAGTTCTTGGTGACCCTCCTCTTTGTCCTCCCTGTGCTCACAAACAAAGCTTGCACATGAGGACGGGCTGCAGCTGTTCTCTTGAGGTAGCGCCTCAGACTCCTGACTGGGCACAGTAACAGATGATCTGGGTCATTTGTTACAGAACGTAGACTCGTTACCTTGAAGGAGTCGAATCTTGGATCTGACACCCCAGGGTTTTGAGTCTTAGCAATGAACTCAGGGACGAACCTGAACGTTACCTCCCCCCATCCCCTTGAATGGGCAACGTCGTAGGAGAGACCATGAAGTTCGCTTACTCGTTTGGCCGAGGCCAACGCGAGTAGGAACGCCGTCTTCCACGTTAGGTGGCGATCAGACGCCTGGCGTAATGGTTCAAAGGGAGCTCTTTTCAGAGCCCTAAGCACTTGAACCACGTTCCAAGGAGGGGGTCTGACTTCCGACTGGGGGCAAGTAAGTTCGTAGTTGCGTATGAGTAGAGAAAGTTCCAACGAAGAGGAAATATCCACTCCTTTCAGCCTGAAGGCTAGGCTTAAGGCTGAGCGATAACCTTTCACGGCCGAGACCGAAAGGCGCATTTCCTCCCGAAGATAAACAAGGAACTCCGCTATTGTTGGAATAGAGGCATCGAGCGGAGAGAGACCCCTTCCACGACACCAACCACAAAAGACTTTCCACTTCGCCTGGTAGACTTTGGCCGAGGACTCTCGCAGGTGCCGAGACATCCTGTCCGCAACCTGCTGAGAAAATCCTCTCTCCGTGAGGAGTCGCTGGATAGTCTCCAGGCGTGAAGCCGAAGCGAAGCTACGGCCTTGTGGAAGATGTTGCAATGTGGTTGTCTGAGTAGCTCGTGACGTGGAGGGAGTTCTCTTGGGGGTTCCGTTAGGAGCCGCAGAAGATCTGGGAACCACTCCGCATGATGCCATAGCGGAGCTATGAGAGTCATGGAAAGGTTGACCGATAGATTGGTCTTGTTGAGCATCCTTCTCATCAGACAAAAAGGTGGGAAGGCGTAAACGTTCATGTTGTCCCACCTGTGTTGAAAGGCATCCTGCCAGAAAGCCTTGGGGTCCGGGACTGGAGAGCAGTAAAGGGGCAGCCTGAAATTCAAGGCTGTCGCAAACAGATCTACAGTCGGAGAGCCCCACAAAGTCAGGACTTTGTTGGCTATCTGAGGGTCCAAGGACCACTCGGTACTCACTATCTGCGTCGCCCTGCTGAGGCTGTCGGCGAGGACATTCCTCTTGCCAGGAATGAAGCGAGCTGTTAGTGAGATCGAGCGGGTCTCGGACCATCTCAGAATCTCTACTGCAAGATGGGATAGCTGTTGCGAGAAAGTACCTCCCTGCTTGTTGATATAAGCCACTACCGTGGTGTTGTCGCTCATCACCACCACGGAGTGGCCCGCCAGGGTTTGTTGGAACTGTTGAAGAGCCAGAAAAACGGCCTTCAATTCTAGCAAGTTGATGTGGAGGCACCTTTCCGATTCTGACCAAAGGCCTGAGGCCCTTTGGCTCAGAATGTGGGCCCCCCACCCTAGATTTGACGCGTCCGTAAACAGAGTCAAATCTGGGGGGAGGACGAGGAGATCTGCTCCCTTCCGTAGGTTCTCGTCGTCCAGCCACCATCGAAGGTCCGTCCGTTCCGAAGGTCCTATGGGAACTAGGAAGTCCGGGGAATCGTTTCCCTGATTCCATCGCGACTTCAGCCGCCACTGAAGGGATCTCATCCTGAGGCGGCCGTTTGGAACAAGACGGACCAAAGATGATAGATGACCTAAGAGACGTAACCACAGTTGGGCCGGAAGCTCTTCTCGTCTGAGGAAAGGTTCTGCTACCTTCCTCAGCCTTGCTATCCTTTCGTCTGATGGAAAGGCTTTGTGGAGAATCGTGTCTAGTTTCATGCCTAGATATACCAGTTTCTTCGTAGGGCGCAGAGAGGACTTCTCGAGATTTACCAAGATCCCTAGATCTTGGCAAACTTCCAGAAGCCTGTCCCGGTGACGCAGAAGGGTCGACTCCGAGTCTGCCAGGATCAGCCAGTCGTCCAGATAACGAAGGAGACGGATGCCGTTCCTGTGAGCCCACGACGAGATCAGAGTGAACACCTTGGTGAACACCTGGGGTGCTGTGGAGAGACCGAAACACAGCACCTTGAACTGGTAGGTCTTGCCGTCTAGGCCGAATCTTAAGTACTTCCTGGAAGACGGATGGATGGGGATCTGGAAGTACGCGTCCTTCAAATCCAGAGTGCACATAAAGTCTTGTGGTCTCACTGCAAGTCTGACCGTGTCCGCTGTCTCCATACTGAACCGAGTCTGTATGACAAACTTGTTCAGTGCTGAGAGGTCGATGACCGGTCTCCAGCCTCCAGACGCCTTCTTTACAAGAAAGAGTCGACTGAAGAAGCCTGGGGAGCTGTCGTCGACCTCTTGGAGAGCATCCTTCTTGAGCATGGTCTCGACTTCTGCCCGGAGGGCCATCCCCTTTGCCGATCCCAAGGCATAGGAGTTCAACGACACTGGATTCGCTGTCAGGGGAGGTAGAGATGTTGTGAACGGGACGCGATACCCTTGGCCGATCACAGAGACCGTCCAAGGGTCGGCCCCGAGTTGCTGCCACCTCTGCACGCAACTTCTTAGGCATCCCCCCACAGGTGGACACGCGGGGGGATTGCCACTCCTAGTGTTTGCGACCTTTGCCGCTTCCTCTAGGAGTTCTACCTCCCTTAGAGGACTTGCCGCGTCTCTTGTCTTTCGGCTGAAAGGACCGCGGCTTAGACACGCTTGCCTTAGCTGCCGGAGCCTGCTTAGGTGTTCTGCGAGGCTGCTGTTGACGTTGTTGTGGAGGGGCTGGAGGTTTATAGGGCCGAGATGTCAGGGCCCTTTGGAGGAGAGAGTCCTGGTTCGACCTCCTCCACCTCTCAGCCGACTGCTCCATGTCACGAGGCTCCAGTAACTCCCCTCCAAAAATAGAGGAGTGTCTGAGCCTGTTGACGTCTGCGGTGGGGACCTTCGGATGGAACCTCTCGGACACTGAATCGCGTCTTTTGAGGATCAAGTTAGCCCATAGGTTAGTGACCTGGTGAGCTAGAAACTCAATAGAGCGAGTGCCCGAGAGGAGGAAGGTCTCCAAGGCCTTCCTATTGCTCTCCTTGGACAGATCCTCAGATCGCAATAGGATGCCCAAAGACCCAAGCCAGAGATCAAGCCACGAAGTTGCCTGCATGGCACTCTTAGCGACTTTCTCCAGGTTTTGGGTCTCTGACGCCGCAAACGTCACCTGTCGGGTCGAGAGCTTCTCGAAAGAAGTTCCCTTAGCTAGTTCCTCCACAGAATGATGGAGTGGAAGAGACATGCAAGACTCCCCGTCGATCTCGAAATACCTCCTCTGTTGGACTAGAGGAGGAGGGAGGAGTCTAAACCCGGCAGAAGAACGTCCTGAGGAGGCCAGACCGGAGAGCTGAGCTTTGACTTTGTCCCTGGCGCCTTTCACCCCTTTAGACCAGGGCAAAGCTGCACTAGTCTTGGGGGGCTTCTGGACACCAAAGACCTCGTCAAGCACGGTGTCTTTCCCCTCACGAGGGGCTATCTCCGGGTCCTTGATTTTGTTGAGCTCCCTCATCAAACCAAGGACCTGCCAGAACGCGTGTTCTGACTCGCTGTGTTCTCCTTTTGGTGGACTGGCAGCTAAGTCTCCCATCCCCAAGAGGTCTTCTTGGGGAGAAACGTGGACGTCCTCCCTAGGAATTGCTGGTTCTTGACGAATCTTCGACGAAGATTTCGGAACAGTCTTGGTGTCCTTCGATTCCCTCCTGGAAGGAAAATAGGACTCCAACACCGACACCCGAGGAGGAACCTCTTCCCGTGCGACCTCTCCCCTATCCGGAGAAAATTCCCCCCTTGGTGCCAAGGAAGAATTCTCCGAGTCAGAGGAGTCCCCCGAGGACGAGATAAACTCATCTACAGGAGGGGGTGGAGCTGCAGAGGTTGGAGAAAGTGAAGGGGTCCGCCTGACGGGGTTCCTGGAGACCAGCTTTTCCTGGGGAGGAGTTACCACGAAGCCCACTCCTTTCCTTTTCTTCAACGGTGGAGAACCCATCCCAGGGTCCCGCCTCTGATCAGTGCTGGAAGGCTTGATAGCCTGGACCACAGCCTTGATCATGTGGCGGAACCAAGGTAGACGGGTAACTGACGCTGTGTCAGCAATCCCCGCTGGAGAAAAGGGGATCTCGCGACCCTTAGGAGTGGTCGCCACGAGGCCTTCCTGAAAAGAAAAAGACTGCCTAGACCTCTCTGCTGATTTTCCTTGTTCTGCCGTTATCCTCCTCTTGTGTGGAGGTGAATCCTGGGAACGCCTCCCAGGAGGAGCATCCTGCCGAGGATCCTTGCGGTCCGAATGACCCACCGTAGGTGAGCGACCTGTAGGCGAGCGACCTGTAGGCGAGTGACCTGTAGGCGAGCGTTCACGCGAAGGGGAAAGGTGGTCATAGGGCCGCGAGTGATGGCGCGCATGCGCAGGTGCATGCATGTAGGAGCGCGCAGGTGAATGGCGCGTAGGAGAATGGCGCGCAGGAGGGTATGCACGAGATCGATCAGGAGAGCGTGCATATGAATGCGCAGGAGAAAACTCCACAGAAGGAGCTGGCGAGCGGCCGCGCGACCTCTTGGGGGAGCGCTGGTGATGGTGGGAGGGAGAAAGATGTCTCCTAGAAGACTTAGTCTCCCTCAACTGGTGGCGCGCAGATCTGTCGGCGATCGGGGCGCATGTAGGAGAGGCCCCTTCTTTACCGCCCGCAGGACCCACAGCGTGTTGGCGTGAAGGGCGAGCTGAAGGAGATCGTGGGCGTGAGTGCGCCAAACTTAAGAGGCGCTCAGAAATCGAAGGGCGCACAGGGGCAACTGGAAGCGCAAGAATCGACGTGCGAGACAAGGGCGAACCCTTGCGAACGTCTGAGTCCGAAGATCTAGAGGGCGCTGGCGAGCGTGGGCGCACAGGGCGTGCAACAGGCACAGGCACTAGTGAGTGCTTGCGCGCGCGCACAGGCGAGTGATGGTGAGCAGCGCGCCCATCAGGAAGTTGTTGCTTCTCAGGGTGAGGGTGCCCTAAGGAGAGCTGGCGAGCAGTGGAGCTCTGGCGAGAAGGAGATCGCTGGCGCGTTGGAAGTCGTTGCCCCTTCTCTGGATGTCCAGGAGAGAGCTGGCGCGCGAGAGAGCGCTGGTGCGCAGGAGATCGCTGGAGCGTTGGGGAGCGCTGGTTCTTCACAGGCTGAAGAGCGCGCCCAGAAAGACGCTGGCGAGAAGGAGATCGCTGGCGCGTTGGTGAGCATTGACCATCCTCAAGATGAAGAGCTCGCCCAGGGGCGTGCTGGCGAGCAGGAGAGCGCCGGCGCACAGGAGATCGCTGGCGCGTTGGAGAGCGCTGGCGCACAGGAGATCGCTGGCGCGTTGGAGAGCGCTGGCGCACAGGAGATCGCTGGCGCGTTGGAGAGCGCTGGCGCACAGGAGATCGCTGGCGCGTTGGAGAGCGCTGGCGAACAGGAGATCGCTGGCGCGTTGGAGAGCGCTGGCGAACAGGAGATCGCTGGCGAACAGGTGATGGTTGAAGAGACGAAGATCTGCGCTCAACTGCACGCAAGAGCGCAGGTGCGCGCACAATGGCCAGGGACTTAACCCCAGAGTCCTTTTCCCCCGAAGGAGACGGTGCCTGTAGGATTACAGGTGACGGCAGCACTGAAGACTTGGCAGGAGAAGGGGATCGTGAACGATCCGCAGAGAGGTCAAGAGATGTTGCAGGTATGACCTTCTCCTGACGAGGAAGTTCCTCCGCAGGTGGAGGAGAAGGAGACCCAAAGAGGCGCCTCTTCACCCCTTGATAGGGAGAAGGGAGCCCCCTCTCTCGCAGAGGCCTACGGGCCTTACGACGAATGCGACCCCTGGGTAAGGAGTCAGGGTCATCGGTCCTTCGAAGAGGGGTCTCTGAAAGCGCGCTACCCCGAGGGGGAGACGAGCTCGCAGGAGAGACCGGAGGCCCCACCCTTCCCTCCGAAGGCTGTGCGGAAGGGAGAGATGGGACTTCAGCAACATCCGAGGCAGCAGGATCAAGGGTTAGACTTGCCACGTCAGAAGGGGCAGACAACACAGTATCGACAATGTCCGAAGGAAAAACCTCCGGCATTACCGGTGACTGTTTGACTGCAGCCCCCAGCTGCAACAAGTCAAACAGGCCTTCCTTGGAGGGAGTGCCCTTAAGCCCCAAGGAAGTCCAAAGCTGAAACAAACCATGATTAGAAACAGTGCAGTCGAATTCATCAAAATATAATAAATCCTCCCCCGGGGGAGGAGAGGGAACAACCTCGCTAAGGGAGGCCACGCCCTCTCCACCACCACGAGGTTGGCAAAAACCACTAGGACCTGCAATCTCACTCGGCGGTTTCACAGGTGAAGCCGGACGAGGGAGACCTTCGGAGGAGGTTCGGGCGGCGCAAGGAGAAACCCTAGAGACCTCCTTCTTCAAAGTCACCTTCGAAGGAGATCGGTCTCTCTTGGGCTTCTTCTTGCGTCTACGGCCGAACTTCTCCCACTGGGAGGCAGGCCACTCCCTGCACTCACTGCACACATTCTCCCTGTCACACCGTTGACCTCGGCAAAGGGGGCAAAGGGCGTGAGGGTCCGTCTCCAAAGAGGACATAAACGTCCCACATGAACGCTTAGGAACTCCAGGGCAAGTACGCATCGTAGAGTCGAGGCCAACTTCACACACACTAGATAAAGAGAAAGCAGAATTTAAAGGCTGTCAAGCGAGGGTGAGAGCAGAGACGTCTGATCATCACCCGAGCCAAAAGTGAATTGAGCTATTCACAGTGTGTGAGGGGGGAAGGGGTAGCTAGCTACCCCTTCCCTACCCCCTGCTAATTAGCAAGGGGGTAGTTAACCCTCGTTTAATTTTAATGGCTCGTCATTCAGCTCCGCCAAATGTTACCCCATGGAAATAGCAATGGTTTGTATTGGGTTACGGAACAAACTCACTTTCACTTAGAGGTAGGACTTGTCTTGGGGGACAGGGCTGGCGGGCAAATATGTGTAAATAGCTAAGGTTTGTATGGTTAGGAAAAATACAAATTATCTTCGAATTGGTCATTTGTTCCGTAACCGAAATACAAACCACGCTATTTACAAAGGGTGACTTATCCCTTAGGAAGGGTGGAAAGTCCCCAGCCATACTGGCTTTGGCTTTACCCGGGGACTCAGAATCCGAGTGAGTCGCACTCGAGAAAAGGAGTCCCTGCACCTCACAAGTTCCTTGCTCCGCAAGGAACCATGTGGCCTACGTAAGCTTGTGTGTGAAGGAAGAAGTGTGACTCGTCCTAGGCAGTTGACCTGGAGTTCCAGAAGGAACTCTGGGTTAGGACGTTCCCAATACCACCTCGTCAGGGTATGGGGGACGCGACAGTATTGACTCAATACTCGGAACACAAGGAAGCATGGTTTACCTGCAGAGGTTCGAGGTCAGCTATGCAGAGACCAGGATGCTGCTTCCCCGTAGAGGGGATGATGAAGAAAGAAGTAAGGGCCAGACATACTTCTTTCGTTCATGCAGACTAAAACCTGATAACAATGCCCTCAACCTTCTGCTACCTGTCCAAAAGGGAGCCTGAGGTTAGACCAGCTGTTGTGTAGCCACCACAGAGCGATAGAAAACGTATCGAGACTCCTGTGGGTCACGCCCTGCAGGAAGCGGGCTGCGAAGGTCATCAGACGCTTCCAGACTCCAGCTTGTAGCACCTGCGTCACAGAGTAGTATTACTCGAAGGCAAGGGACGTTGCGATGTATCCAACATCGTGCTGTAGGGCGACGTGACGGGGGAGGGTCTGAAGACAGGACGAGATGAATGTCCTTGAGTCCGGGCTGAAGAGGTATACTGGTGACTCTCCCCCCATGTCCTCCTTGTGTTCCCAAATCGGCTGCAACTGAGGACAAACTGCAGCTGTTCCCAAAGCTAACCTCTCGATTCCTTACTGGTAAGAAAGAGAAGGTCTTGGGACATCAGACACAGAATGGAGACTCGAAATCTTGAATGAATCGGACCGAAGGACCGGGACCCTCAGATTCTGAGTCTAGCCAACAACTCAGGAGCGAGCCTGAATGTTGCCTTCCCCTCTTCCTTAGAAAGGGGGGAGTAGTAAGAGACCAAGAAGATTGCTTACACACTGGCCGTGGCCAGAGTGAGCAGAAGACCCAAGGCGGAATACAATCAGAGGCCTGTCGTAAAAGGGGTCTTGAGAAGATCTCTTGAAGGACTAAAAGTCCGAGCCATGCTCCAAGTTGGAGGTCTTCCTCCGACTAGGGCAGGGACGATCGTAGCTTCGCATGAGCGAGGATAGATCCAGCGGACAGGAAAGTTATCCCTTTAAGCCTGAAGGTCAGGGAAAGGCTGAGCGACAGGCTTCATTGCCGAGAGCGGAAAGGAGTTTCCTCCCGCCGAAAGGCAATAAGACTGTTATTGCAGGAGAAGAGGCCTCAAGGGAAGGGGTATATCTCCCACGGCACCAACCACCTTAGACTCTTCACTTTGCCTGGGAGACCCCTGTGGATGACTATCGCAGATGACGCGACCTCCGTACCGCGACTGTAGCGGGTTGTCTCTTCTAGAGGAGGAAGCGTAGTGTCTCCAGGCATGAAGCCGAAGCGACGTCCCGGTTCGGGAGAGATGTCGCAGTGTGGTTGCTTGAGTAGTCTGCGCCGTGGGAGAAGCTCTCCCGGGAGTTCCGTCAGGGGAAGCAGAGGGTCCAGAAACCGTTCTGCGCGTAGTCCCAGTGGAGCTCTCCCATTGAAAGGTTGACAGACAACCTGGTCTTGTTGAGGCCCATTGTCCGCAGACAAAAAGGAGGGAAGACGCAGGCGTCGAAGTTGTCCCACCATCACCGGAATGCATCTTGCCAGTGTCTCGGGGACTGAGACTGGGGGGAAGACTAGCGGAAGCTTGAGGTTCCAAGCTGTCGCGATCAGGTCCCCCAGACCAGCACTTGCTGGTTACCCAAGGTCAAAGACCCCTAGGTACACTCTCTCTATGAGGCTCTGCTCGGATAGTCTGAGAGAAACATTCCCCTGCCTGGAATGAGAGAGACGATGGTGGTATTGAGAGAATCTCAATCATCCTGGTATCTCTACTGCAAGATGTGAAGGTGTGAAAATGCGTCCCCTGCTGGTTAGAATGAAGTCGACGCGCAACGGGGACACTCGGCAGTAGCTGTAGGATCTGAAGAGGGGCCAGACTAAGGTCCCTAAGCCTGCCTGAATGATGGAGAGGTATCCTTCAGGTCTTGACCATAGGCCTGGACCGGAACACGCCCCCCCCCCCCCTTTCCTTTGACGAGTCCGAGAACCGCATCAAGAATGTGGGGAAAGGACGAGAATATCCACTACCATCAAGAGGCTCCATAGGTCAACACCCATTGCAGGTCTACTCGTTCCGCTGGTCCCATAGGGCCAGGGAGTCCGGTTAAACATGCCTGAAGCCACCGGAACTTGGATCGCCCCACATGGAACTTATCCTGAGGCGACCGTTCGGACTATAGACGGATCAATGAGGAAAGAAGAACTAGGAAACGTTCCAAGGTAGGGCTGAAAGCTCTGCTTGACTGAGAACAGGTACTGCGACTCTCCTCAGTCTTGCCACAGTCAACCGAAAGAAAGGCTCGGAGGATGTAGTAACAGAATCTGGCGTCCCCAGGTGGTCACCCATCCAAGTACCGACGTTGCTTAACCTCGCTGGATGGACGAGAAGCGGGGTTTCCAATGTGGTAAGGCGGTTGACTCAATATCATGGCCAGATACTCCAGATGTTGAGGCAGAGGAAGAGAAGGCTCCAAGCAAAATACCATGAGCCCACACTCCTGGTAAGCATCCGGAAGCTTGTCCCGGCGCTGAAGAAGGTCGAAACCCGAGCCTACAGGAGTTGATCAGCCCTCCAAACAGCAGAGGGGGCGGAAGTCTGCCCCTGAGCGGCCAAGAGGAAGGCAGGGAGAGTTCTCTGGGGAAACAAACCTGCTATGCCACGGCGGGATAGCCACACTGCATCATAAGCAGGAATACTTGCAGTCTAGGCTGAATTCGATGAGCACCCTGGAAGATGGATGGAATGGAAACTGAAAGTACCCGTCCTTCCGATCCAGGGATTTTAAGGAGTCCTGTCGCCTCGTTACCAGTCTGATCGATTCTGCTGGCCGAAGTTTGTTCGACAAACTTGATCTGGGCTGAGAGGTCGACTATGGACATCCCCTCTCAGATCCTTCCTTACAAGAAAGGATCGACTGAGGGGGCCGGGGGTGAAGCCGTCGATGATCCTAAGGAAGACCTTCGCCTAAGGTATGGATCATTCTGCCCAACCGGGAAATTCTGCTGACGCTATGGCATAGAGGTTCAGAGACACTGAATTCGCTGACAGAGACGGCAGGCGCGATATCCTTGGCTACTCACAGAGAATATGCGGGAATGGGCATCGGGAAGCTGTCATTCGGATGAGTAACCTTAAGCATCCTCCCAGCGAAAAACCTGCAATCCTAGAGTTCGTGAACTCCTTTTAGGACTATGCCCCCCCCCCGGGGGAGTCTCCCGAGCCATCTGTTCCTGACAGGAGAAAACTGCAATTGGACACCTTGTCCCAGTTGTCGTAGCCGATAACTTAGGCCGACGTGGTTGAAAGAAAAGGCGCTGGAGCCCTGCAGAGTCTGGAAGAAAGCGCCTTGGAGGAGTGAAACCGGAAGTCGATTTACTCCGCACAGCAGCTGTCTAAGTCTCTGTCCTTGGGCACAAACAAACTCTTCTCAAGGATGGAAGGGTGTCTGAGGTCGTCGACCTCCACAGATGAGACACCCGAAGGAAGCCCTCAGTCAGCGCGTCCAGATGGTACAACATCGAGCTTGTCCGCAAGTTAGATACTAACGACGAAAGGCCAAGGTGCCTGAGCTCGAGAGGAGGAAAGTACCCTTGATCTTCCTGTAGCTTCCTTGAACCAAACCTCGGGCCGTAACCGAGGAGGGAAAGAACCTGGTAAGCTCCCAGAGGAAGAGGTAAGCAGTCACCCCTTGTCCGATGGAGAAATCTCAAACGGAAAGCCCCCCCCCCCCCCCCCCGCCAAAAATCCTTCCAGGGAATGACGGGGAAGGGCTAACCCAGGTTCAGGAATAGAGGAGTGTTGTTCAGATCTCTCTTAAGTTTCTCCTATTCTGCAAGTGCCATGCTCTGTGTTTACGGGGTGAGACAGTGTTCTGGAAATACGCTCCAGAAGAACTCGCCAGGCTGGTCATGCTGCGAAAACCCCATTGGGAATCGTGGTCGCAATTGCCCTGGAGCTCGCACGACGGGAATTCCTGGTGGTCGGCGGGCGATAAACCACAGACGAGCAATGGATACTGCAAGAAATAAGCCGACATTTGTGCGAAGAAACACTGTAGGTTCGCGCGACGGAACATCATCCGTCTGCGCGATGGAAAAAAACCGTTGGTTCACGCGTGGGCGAACATTGGAGAGCATGAGCGTGGCCGTGCGGTTGCACGGGCGTGTGGTCGTGCGGTTGCACGGGCGAGCGGTCGCGCGGGCGCGCAGGCGAGCGGTCGCGCGGGCGCGCAGGCGAGCGGTCGCGCGGGCGCGCAGGCGAGCGGGCGCGCAGGCGAGCGGTCGTGAGGGTGGGCAGGTGGATGAGAGCGAGTCCGAGGCGGCGAACGCAAGCGTTAGCGCGATGGCGAGGAAACGCGCTGCCGCGTGGGCGAGGAGGACTGCTGGCGATATGGATCAACAAGCGATCAGTGGTGAGCGCTAACTCACAGGTTGGCGATGGCGCGTTGTGATATGCCGACGCGATGGTCGAGCAGTATGCGCAGGTGAGCGATCGTGTGAAGGTGAGCGATCGCGAGCAGTGATCAGCATGCGCAGGGTCGCGCGATGGTGGTCAGCATGCCAGGGTCTCGCGATGGTGGTCAGCATGCCAGGGTCTCGCGATGGTGGTCAGCATGCCAGGGTCTCGCGATGGCGATCAGCATGCGCAGGTTGGTGGTCGCGCGATGGCGAACAGCCTCTGCAGGTGGGCGATCGCGTGATGGCGAACAGCATACGCAGTTGAGGGTCGCGCGATGGTGATCAGCATGCGCAGTTGAGGGTCGCGCGATGGTGATCAGCATGCGCAGGGTTGAGCGATGGTGATCAGCATCCGCAGGTGTGCGGTCGCGCGATGGCGATCAGCATCCGCAGTTGAGGGTCGCGCGATGGCGATCAGCATCCGCCGTTGAGGGTCGCGCGATGGCGATCAGCATCCGCAGTTGAGGGTAGCGCGATGGTGATCAGCATCCGCAGTTGAGGGTAGCGCGATGGTGATCAGCATCCGCAGTTTGAGGGTCGCGCGATGGCGATCAGCATCCGCAGTTTGAGGGTCGCGCGATGGCGATCAGCATCCGCAGTTTGAGGGTCGCGCGATGGCGATCAGCATCCGCAGTTGAGGGTTGTGCGATGGCGATCAGCATCCGTAGTTGAGGGTCGCGCGATGGTGATCAGCATGCGCAGGTGAGCTAGTAGCTGGCGAACCATGTTCCTTCAGAAGTGTTGGAGAACGTTGGCGCGCCGGCTGTAACACACGTGGGCGATCCGGAGATCGCTGGCGGGCTGATGATCGCTGACGAGCTGATGATCGCTGGCGAGCTGATGATCGCTGACGAGCTGATGATCGCTGACGAGCAGAAGTACGCGTGGAAGCCTGCGCAAAGAAGAAGAGTCCTTGACCCAGACCTGAACCGAAGTTCTAGATCGCGAGGGCGAACGTGGGCGCACAGGGCACGTAACAGGAACCAACAGGAACCGCAGGAAAGATCATCTTGAAAGCGCTGACGAACAGGAGAGCGCTGATGAGCAGAAGGGCGCGCAGGGAAACCCTGACACGCAAGGGAAGAACCCCCGTGGGGGCAACCCTTTGCCCCGAAGGGATCGTTGTCCGCCGGGAGACTGATGTCCGTCGGAAGACCGCTGTCCGTCGGGCAGACCGTTGTCCGTCGGGAAGACCGTTGCCCGTCGGAAGACGAGATCAGACTGCTGTCCATCTGCACCAAGGCGGAAGATCGAGAAAAAGGAGTTGTAGGCTGCAAACGGAGATCCAAAAAGGCGCCTCAAGCACCCTTAGGGGGAGATGAGAGGCCCTTACGACGAGGCGGACGGTGGGCCTTACGGCGAGGGAGGCCAACAGCAACAGAAGAAACCTCCGAAGAGGAGTCTCTATGAGTGTACTCTCTCGCGAACGAAAGAGAAACACTTCGTGGAAGAGACTGGTCAGCCAGTGACCTAAAAGGAGCAATCCTCCGAAGAGGAGCTCCTGCAGTTGCCCAGCCCCTTGAGCGAAACTGCAGGTGCGACCGCTCAGCACCAAGAGCATAGTCGCACGAAAAGAAGGCAAGAGAAGAACCCCCCAAAAGGGAAAAAACTCAAGCCTGGACAGGAAAAACTTCCCTCGGAAGGAAAGTTATCCGCCCAAGGAGGCAAGCCTCCTGACTGTTCTAAAATGAACTGGAGAGCTGTCCGTCGACACGGGAGTACTACCAGTAGAAGGAGACACGCCCCTGACGAAAATACAAGGGGGGAGGCAGCAACAGCCGAATCCCCAGGACTCCACCAGACAGCTCACACTGTTGCTATATTACAGAAACGAACTATATCGGTAACTGTAAATAAATAAAACAAATAATATTAGTACACATTCATTCCCCCGGGAAGGCTCCGAAGAGGAATCCCGAGGAAAAGGAACAAGAATTACACAACAGGCACGTGCCCTCACAACCACTTACACTCGCGGAAGGAGAGCTGTAACCAAAACAGAATTATAACAATTATAATTATGTAACTATGTAATTATGTAATTTAAAAATGAATGAACACTAAAGAAAGAACGAAAACCCCGAAAGGAATCGTTCTAAACAAAAAACAACTACAATTAGATTCATAACTAATTGATACAAACGTACGGCGTAGCAACCCCCCACACGGAAAGGAAGCTAGGCTACAAGGGCGTAGTAACACGTAGTAAAAGGGTGAACGACCTCAAGAGAGAGAGAGAGAGAGAAAGACATAAGTCAAACTCGATCGCCACCCATAAAATACGCCGTGGTGGCCTAACTGCCGAGGCCTCCACGTAGATATCGTACACACATCTGAAAAGGAAACTTACTTATTTCTATACTCAAATATATATACAAACATGAAAACATGTTTACATATATATTGAGTAAATGAAAAGTAAGCGATTAAGTAAAGACAAAACAGACAATGGCTGCCAAGCGAGGACCAAGACAGACGTCTGTCACAGTCCGAGCCAAAAGTTAAAGTGAGTATTCACGTGTGTGTGAGGGGGAGGAGGGGTAGCTAGCTACCACTCCCCTACCCCCCGCTAACTAGCGCGGGGGTAATACACCCTCGTTAAATTCTAATGGCTCGCCATTTCAGCTACGCTAAAAGTAATACCCTTTGTAAATAGCGTGGTTTGTATTTCGGTTACGGAACAAAGAAAAAATTGCGCTCTTTTCGAAAATGATCCTCGTTCCCGTCGCAAATGAATAGTTTCAAAAATATATATATATATATATATATATATATATATATATATATATATATATATATATATATATATATATCTACTGTATATCCTACGATAATGGGGGACCCCAGTGGGACCTCGGGGTTTTGGGTGGGGAAAACATACTGGGGTAATGATATATGAACGTAAAACAAGCCTTTTCTTCTCTATACATTACCTTCTTTGATGTATAATAAATGGAGGAAAAGACAAAACAGTATAACTGGATAAACTTTAGAGGCTCCATTGCAAAGGCTATGTCTCATGAAAAAATACCGTAACCAGTGCTGCTAACGTCTGGCGTAGATCAAATGTTAACGTTACATGCTAACATTAGCAGTGTTTTTCATTTAATTTTTCTCATTCTACTAGTTGCTTCAGTACGTTCGTTTGTACATAGCAGGTTTCGACCTTCTGTGCTAAAACCCCACCTCCCTGCGCAGAGACTTTTCCTCCACCAATAGGATTTCTTCTTCTCTAATCGTGAAATGTAACTGTTCGTCTCTCTACCAGCTCTGTTCAAGTCTATTACTTAATTAGTTATGTAATACCCCATATACATATTACCCTTGACCCCAGTATTACTCGTTTTATTATCCGATACCTTATAAAATCACCTCATTTTATACTGTATACCCATCAAATATCATTTATCATACATTCCATTTCATCTTCATATATTACTTTTATACATTTTGTTATTACCTTGTCACACCCCGATTTCACATAAATACTTGCTCTGGACAAGTTTCCCATTCTGTTCAATCATGTTTACTCTCTAGACTCGGTTGCTTTTCCGTTAACCAATCACAAACCCATAAGTATGTAAAGTTTGCTCAGGGGGGTTGATATTTCCCTACCCCCACCTTCCAACAAGCCCTTTTCCGTGGAAACCTTTGCCCAAGTCACGTCTTTGTAAGTACAAGTGACATCTTTTTGCGTATTTTACGATGGAAGTTTTAGAAAATTGTAACGACTTCAGGAATCCATACTTGAAAGTATTTTGATGTATTGCAATGTTGATAATTTTCTTAAATCACGTAATGTAATATACCAACTTTTACAGTGTTCCAAGTGCAGTATTAATATAAGGCAAAACAGTTAAGACACCACAGACTCAGTCACAACACCCCCTGACCCCTAAGGCTGCGAGTCGAGTCACGTCAAGCCAAGGCAAGGCAAGTCATCACGCGTCATGAATCGCCACCCCAGTTTAACATTAATTTGTATGGATATTTGAAGAAACCGTTTACACCGGAAGAGTCGAGTCAAGTCAAGTCACAGCGCATCGAGTCACATATAGGGCTGGACCCATTTTCTACATCAGTCACAGCGAGTCGTCGTCGTGTGATCATCATAGAAGTGGAGTTCCTAATAAACTTGGTTCGAGAGCGCCCTCCTATATATGATCCCAGTGACCGCAACCACCGGGATCATGATGTCATAGCTGCCCTGTAGAAGGAGGTTGCTGCTGCACTGAAGTGTACAGGTAAGACAACAGTTTTATTCACTATGAACTATAAACTAGGCTATGAACTGTACATTCGCTATATTTACTATGAATTAAACATTAGGCTTATTCACCATGAAATATACATTACTAGATCATTCGGTCTTGCCACTCAAGAGCTCCAGTACTAGGAACTTGCATCCATTCCATATGAAATCAGACAGGTCACTGATACTGACTTAATGCGGGCTGACACAGTCGGTGTAAACGGAGACGAGTCAAAATGAATCTCATCAAATGACGTTCATGACTTGACATGACTCGATTCACTTGGTGTAAACGCAGCCTAAGTTAAGTCGTCAGGGTCATAAGAGTAAGTCATTAAATTCTTTAACTTTAATGTGTTAGTTTTATCATATTTTGTTAGAGTGCGAAGCTCAGCATTACCGATGCCAATGCATACGAGGGTGAGGTTTTATTTTCCTGTGATCGTAAGTGAGGAACAAGAACCATTATATTTAACGTTGGTAATGTTAGCGTGCGCAGCTCAACATTACCGCTTGCCAGTACATACGAGCTTGATGTCTTATTTTCATGCGAGCGAAGCAAGCTAATGGCGAAACAAGAACCATTATATATAATGTTATCGTAACAGTACTAACGTTACCGTAACGTGAGTGAAGTGATATAACAAAGGCCATTATATTGGGTTTGTGACCTGGGAACTACTAGATTAGGTTAGGTGGGTTTGTTAGGTTCTGTACTCTTTTTGTACTTTTTAATATATTGTGTAAACGGTATATGGAAAAATTCTTTATAATACCCAAGGTAATAATACCATAGCATTGCTAACGTTAGTAATTCCACCGTAATGTTGGTAACGCTGTGTATCACCGTAACGTTGGTAACGCTGTGTATCATCCTAATGCTGGTAACGCTGTGTACCATTGGTAACGTTGCTAATGTTATCGTTCACAGTACTACGTGAGTGAAGTGACACCGAATTTTAACAAGTCATTATATTTAAGTATTTCAACAAAATATATATAATAAAAGACATTATATTTAATCATTTTAACAGAAAATATATGTTTTCCTGTAGAAAATAACGTGATTTAACTGGTTTTCACCTTCATTTCATCCGTAATAACAGCAACCAGTCCGGATACCTAAAGTTAGTCGGATTGGTCTTTCTGTTGGTTTGCGGTTGAAATGAAGGTCAAGTTCGGTCAAATCTCGTTATTTACTAAGGGAAAACATATTTTCTGTTCGAAATCAGAACCTGTAATACAGTACAACTTTACCTTTGTACTGAGGTAAGGCAAGGATACAGTGGTATAAGGTACGAATAGCCCAACAATAAGTAATGATAAAGCTTATAGGAGAGGTTACGTGGGGAACCTTAGGTTAGGTGGCGTTTATTAGGTTTACGTGGGGAACCTTAGGTTAGGTGGCGTTTATTAGGTTTACGTGGGGAACCTTAGGTTAGGTGGCGTTTATTAGGTTTATTTCCCTTTAAACCTTTTTCAGTCATAACTTTTGAAATTTAACACCACCACAATCGTCCCAACCAAATAAAAAGGATCCCTTGTTGAGATTACCTACCCAAATGATGGGACTTTTGATCTACAAAAAAGTTTACATAATTAATTAGGGAAAATATTCCGCTGATAGCCTTACTCAATTTGGGATGACATATTAATTAAGCCTTTATTCAGTAAACTATACAACAGGGATGTTTATATCATGATATGACACTATGCTTACCTTAGGCCCAGTTCTGGCGAATAAGCATACTACCACTATGTGATTTATAATCTTTAGACTTGACACGATGTTAATCCAGTTGAATTCCATACAGATAAATAAAAATAAAAATAAATTCACAACAACCTTTGAAAATGCCTACTAGTCGAACCATCAAATCCAAATGTCAAAAGGTGCAAACGCTGCCGGTAACAGTATACAAGTGTTGCCAGATGTGTTGGTCTAAAATTCCCCAAATCTCATGATAAATCCCGAAAACAAAAATATCCCCATTTCCAGAAATATATTTTTTTCTGATCCTGTCGGTTTTACTAATGTAAAAATTACTCACTATTCTTGTTATAAATGCATGCAAACTAATTGCAACAATTAGAGGTTTGCGCGTCTTCGTTTCTTCTCCATAGAGATTTGTACAGAATATCCCTATCAGACACCCAAAATTCCCAAATCTAGGGATAAATTTCCATATCTAACTACATTGCTGTGCACTGGCTACACTGGACAGTACTACGGGTAGCAAAGAGAATTGTTTTCAGTGTTGCCAAATCAACATATTTTCTTTTAGTTTGTCTCAGCTTTTAAGATTTTCCGACAAAATTCTAAGGATTTTTAGTAGTCATGCCTTAAATCTTAAATTGAGATCAATGATTGTAAAATAATTGGAAATGGCATTTTGAAGAGCTAATTAGCTCATGTGCACATTATTCCAGGATCAAATGCATTAAAGAGGTTGGTTAACATTTCAGAATTAGCAGGTAATTCAATCCTTATGCTTTAGTGCAGTAAGAATTGAAATAGAATATGCACGTGTGGGGAAATTTTCACAATTTCTCATCAGCAACACACACACAGATTGACCGGACAGTTTGTCCGATCGGGGGTTCTCATGGCTCAAAGCCACCAGCCCCCAAAATTAACAGCAATGGTTAACAATCTTTGCTGGAACCTATTTAGAAAAGACTACTTAAACACTCCTAGGGCCTATTACTAATTCATGTCTATTATTTGTATATTGTTTTTATCAATAACTTGAACAAATGAATATTATTTGATTCCCCCAAAATACCTGTGCAGTTAATAAAGTTTGGTTGATTCAGCTTTTGAAAATAATTTTGGAATGGTATCTCAAAAAGACATATTTATAAGATAACATGAAAGGAATAAAGTTGGGAGAACCTGGCAATGAACTAAGAAAATAAAACTATATGATGCACTGGAATTGAAACAGCTGTATTGGAATCTAAAAAAAAAAAAAGGATCTTCCTTGATTCTTGTCACACATGCAAAACCTGTGCCCTACTAAACCTCGAAGATTGGTTTGTCTATGGAATTGTTAGGTATTTAAAATACGTGGTATTTACCGGACTCTGGGCGTAGGAGTAGTCTATAGCAAACCCACCTTTTTTGCCGAAAATTTACTTTTTTATCTGTTACTTTAGCAAATATTAAAAGATATTAAACTGCATAAATTTAATAACCCAGAAAAGCTTCAAAGATATTAAATTGCATATATCTAGTAAATCATTCTTCATAAGAATTATCATTCAAAATCAATTTCTCGAATAACTTGCATTTCCATGTTGAAGTAAGGAATTATTCTACATATTTATATATTATTTTACATATATATTCATTGGAATGAAATTATATATGTCATGATATCTTGAGCTTTTAAATCAATACTACTTAATTCATCATCTACTTTGTAAGGACATCGTCTTACCCGCCGTATTTCCTCCCCCTGGACTCTTTTCTGATAATTGTAACTTTATTATTTGTTCCACGCAGTGGATTTTTGTATCACGGTGTTGTGCTCTTTAAGAGCTTTATTTTAATGTATTATACTGTAGATTTCCATAGGCTACCGCCTTGGTATTTGTTAATTTATTTTGAATGAAAACACAATGATTTTGGCGGTTGGAAATGTTTCCCTCCCGGTCTACTTTTCCGTCCGCTCTCTGTAATATAGTGACCGTTGCAACTTGCAAGTTCAGTAAATAGCCCCTTTCTATGTCTTGTCAAATTCCTCTTTAATCCCTCATCCTTCATCCTTTTTCCTGTTCCAGACTCTTTCAACCCAACCTCTCCTTCTTTACCCTTTCTAAACCCAACCTCTCCTTTTAATAACATAATTTTTTACTCCTCTGGAGTTCTCATTCCAGATGCTATTCTCCTACGGGCTATCCAACGACAAGAGCCCGTGTCATGCTATAGGCATGGCAATCTATATGATGATGATGATCAGTAAATCGTCAGTCTTTCTCTCTGGTCGTCTTGTTGTCCTCACAACTTCACGCTTCAAAGTCTTTAGCCATTTAGGCTTCGGTCTTCCAACTCTTCCAGTGCCTTGTGGAGCCCAATTGAAAGTCTGGTGAACCAATCTCTCCTGGGGAGTGCGAAGTGCATGCCCAAACCATCTCCATCTACCCCTCATCATAATCTCATCCACATATGGGACTCGACTAATCTCTCTAATAGTTTTATTTCCAATCCTGTCCTGCCATCTCACACCCAATATCCTTCTGAGGGTTTTGTTCTCAAATCTACTAAATCTGTTGGATATTGTTTCATTGTCATACCATGACTCATGTCCATACAGTAACACCGATCACACTAAAATGAAATATAGGCTGATTTTACATGTAATTTCAGGCGATTTCATTTCCAAATTTTACTTATCCTAGCCATTGTCTGATTTGCTTTTATCAAGATTTCAATAAACTCCAATTCTAAAGATCCTGTATTAGATATCAAAGTTCCTAAATACTTAAATGATTCTACCCAAATAATCTTTTCTCCTTCCAATGATATTTCATCTTCCATTGCATACTCCGTTCTCATATTCTCTGTTTTTTTTCTATTTATCTTCAGCCCAACCTCGTATGATATTTCATGCATTCTGGTAAGCAAGCAGTGCAAATCCATTGTGTTCTAACAAGGAAAGCATCATCATCATACTTTAGGTCTGCTAAATTCCTATCACCAATCTAGTCCAATCCTTATCCACTATCTCTGACTGCTCTACATATTACAAAATCCATGAGGAGGCTAAACAACATAGGTGACAACACATTCCCTTAGAGTACTCCACTGTTCACTGGAAATGCATTTGATAAGACTCCATTAACATTAACTTTGCACTTGCTATGCTAATGAACATATGTAATCCAATTTACATATTTAAGAGTGTAAGATGTGTTAAGATGAGGTTGCTTGTAGCGCCTGAGCACTGCCCACATAAGTGACGTCATTATCCATGTCACGGGCTATCTGTATTTCCTTTCACTGTGAATCAGTTGCAATGAAGATACGAAATCAGGCTGACTATCATTTCCTGATCCTGCCTAGCTCAAGATCTAACATGGCGCAGTGAATGAAAACAAAAAGAGGACCTACAGTAATAACCGTGGTACAGCATGGCACCACCGCTGCGTTGTCACTCCAGGGTACCAATGTCCCCCAACCAAGGATCCCTTCGTCAGCAGCTCCGGAAAAGTGCGAGGCTAAAGTGTCCCCTGCAACCTTCAGATCTTGGAAATGGTCAATGGAGTGTTGGTTGCAACTATGCAATTTGAAGCCTAACGAGGCAGTTCATCACAAGGCTGCATTGTGTTCCGATATTGTAACGTGCCCTCAATTCTAGGTATACTGACGCCCAGCGGAGTGCCCTGTCTACTGAAGGTGCATTCAATGCAGTTAAGCAAATGGTAGTGGAAGCTTCTAATCAAGCGGTGCAGTGGCTAGAGTTTTTTTAATTCAGCCCAAGAGCCTAGTGAGTCCTTCAATGATTATTTTATTAAGTGTTTGCAAAAGGCTACTGATTGTGCATTCACATGTCCTAATTGCAATCATGATTTATCTGAATATATGCTTTTGTGTAAGCTCATGGTAGGCCCAAGTGATTAAGTGCTCAAAAGGCAAGTATTTCAATCTTGCAATGCTGATGTAATTATTGTTTCACTTGAGGTTATGTTAATGCTCTCTCTCTCTCTCTCTCTCTCTCTCTCTCTCTCTCTCTCTCTCTCTCTCTCTCTCTCTCTCTCTCTCTCTCTCTCTCTTTCCTTTTCAGTAATCCTAATGTTACCATTAATTATTACGATTATGATTTACCTTACATGTCTGATGTTTTTCTTTAAAAGTGTATTGCATTTCGTTTGTCATATCTGCTTTTGTTATTGTCATTTATAAGTTTTTGGAGATATTACCTTCGTAATATTTTGGGAGGGAGATGTTAAAATGTGTTAAGATGAGGCTGCTTGTAGCGCCTGAGCATCGCCCACATAAGTGACGTCATTGTCCACGTCACGGGCTATCTGTATTTCCTTCCACTGTATATCAGTTGCAATGAAGATACGAAACCACACTGACTATCATTTCCTGATCCTGCCTAGCTTAAGATCTCACAAAGAGGAATTCCATAATAACGCAGGACTCTCCAAAAAATTGGCCGGTGCACACTATCAAAGGCTTTTTCATAGTCTACAAATGCCATCAAAAGTGGATTTCTATATTCTACGCATTGCTGTACATGTCTCAAAATTAAAATTTGGTCAGTGCAACATCTACCTTTTCTAAATCCTGCTTGTTCATCTCTCGGCTTTTCATCAGTCTTTCCCTCCAGTCTCTTTAGGATAAGCATACTATATATTTTGAAAGCAACTGACGTAAGTGTTATGCCTCTGTAATTATTGCAATCAGTCAGGTCTCCCCCTTTTTTTTTTTTTGTTATTTTCACCAACATTCCTAATTCCCATTCATCAGGTTTTGCCTCTTCATGCCACATTCTACAAAATAATCTTGTAAGTACTCTGCGAGTCACTTCATTTTCGGCCAGTATCATCTCGGCAGTTATTCCATCGTATCCTGGGGGCTTTCCATATCTTTAGTTTTTTAGGATAGCTTCGACTTCAAACACACGGAATTCATTCATGGGCATATCAAGGTCTTACTCAGCATCAGGTATATCAATCAAATTATTCCCTTCATATCTCTTATTCATAACCTCACTAAAGTGTTCCATCCAATGTTGTCTTTCTTCATCTTCTGTTGCTATAACAGAGCCATCTCTGTTTTTGATGGGTACATGTGTCTTCTTCTGTGCCCTAGTCGAGATTTCATTAATAATTCTATGAGCAATTCTTACACCATAGCCTCTCTCTGAATTCATAGCTTTGTCAGCCTCATCTGATTTACTGTCTACATAATCTCTCCAGTCATTCCTGGCTTTTCTTTTGACCTCATTATCAATACTGGAATACTTAGCCCGCTCTACCTTGTAAGTCTCATTACTTCCTCGAAAACTTTCAATAATCAATTTCTGTCTTTGTCTCCTTTGTCTAGTATCCCATATATTATTTGATGTTCATGGCTTTCTCCTTGTAACTGCATGTCCCAAAACTTCACTACCAACTGACTGATATATGTTCTTAATATAAAACCATTCTTCATTAAGAAGAAGACTGCTGATCGATTCCTACATTCAATAGCAAATGTTTCTCTGTGCTCTTCTCCTAGAAACTTAGTTATATCAAACCTAGGTATTCTATCTATCTTACTGTTGGGCGCTTTCAGTTTTAATTTCAGTGCAACAATGGGGAGCTGGTGATCACTACCAATATCTGCACCTCTATAGCTTCTTACATTTCTCAGCGTTCTCCTTATCTCTTTATTAATGGCAATGTGATCTATCTGATTTTTGTAATTGCCACATGATGAAATCCATGTATACTTGTGGATGCTCTTCTGTTGGAAAAGAATACCTCCTATGATAAGATTGTTTGCTGAACAGAAACTTAAGAAA
>NC_090748.1:74114564-74119564 GCF_036898095.1 Palaemon carinicauda
TGTCCAGGCAATCAGCCATCAAATGTGTACACATATGAATCTAACCTCTGTTCCTTGTATACCTGGAGGTTCCTTAATCGAGAAACTTTTTATACTTTTAGAAATGGCTCAAACTTACCTTGTTCAAAACAAGCATATAAATGTGGTTGCACTTGATCAGTATGAAAAGTAAGACTTATTTTCCATAAAACATGAAAAACAACAGTCTACCGTATTTGCAATTGCAAATAGGTAGTAGGTTGGCCAAGGCACCAGCCACCCACTGAGATACTACCGCTAGAGAGTTATTGGGTCCTTTGACTGGCCAGAAGTACTGCATTGTAGTCTTCTCTCTGGTTACGGCTAATTTTCCCTTTGCCTACACATACACCGAATAGTCTGGACTATTCTTTATTTTTTTCCCTCTGTCCTCATACACCTGACGACACCAAGATTACCAAACAATTCTTGTTCGCTGTAGGGGTTAACTACTGCAGTGTAATTGTTTAGTGGCTACTTTCCTCTCGGTAATGGTAGAATAGACTCTTTACCTATGGTAAGGAGCTCTTCTAGGAGAATGACACTCCAAAATCAAAACACTGTTCTCTAGTCTTGGGTAGTGCTATAGCCTGTGTACCATGGTCTTCCAATGTCTTGGGTTAGAGTTCTCTTGCTTGAGGGTACACTCGGGTACACTATTCTATCTTATTTCTCTTCCTCATTTTTTAAAGTTTTCATAGTCTATAAATGAAAGATTTATTTTAATGTTGTTACTGTTCTTAAAATACTTTATTATAGTGTTAATTACTTCTCTTGCGGTTTATTTATTTCCTTATTTCCTTTCCTCACTGGGCTATTTTCCCTGTTGGAACCCTTGGGCTTATAGCATCCTGCTTTTTCAATTATGGTTGTAGCTTAGTAAGTAAGTAATAATAATAATAATAATAATAATAATAATAATAATAATAATAATAATAATAATAATAATAATAATAAACGTTCCACTCAAGAATTTAGCTGATTTTGGACTTTGACAATAACAAAATCTTGTCTTATTCATTTGACCTTGGTTATAAATCAGAAAAATCTGAATTTTCAAAGATGAGCTTAAGCTCCTTTGACCATAGAGGCTGTCTAACAAATAAACTTGTCCAAACTTTGTTTAAATTGCACAGACCCAATGGAATTTACTTGTGTGAAGTATTTGCACACTTGGGGTCATTGCTCTCTCTCTCTGAAATATTTTGACCAATCAGTGGTCTTCTAGATCAAGGTTGTGTGGGACCCTGATGCCTATTTAAAGTGGGAAACTTTCTTTGATATGTAATTTGCCTTTTCTAATAAATCACTAAACAATGATACACCTTCTAGTATGTCCATCTCATCATCCTTTTTTTTGTCTTTTACTAACGGAAATATTCGAGAAATCATTTTTCCTTTTTGCTGACGATCTCGTTTGACATGAGAAACATTTTCTTTACTATAGGTCAAACCTCTAAGTTTTCAGGTATTCCCTCATTATGGGTGTGGGAGCTGCTGGCATCAAATCGTTGTATTAGAGAGCTGATAATGTTTCCTTTGATAGTATCAAAAAGCCTCTTTTAAATTCCCATTTGGGAAGCTACAATGAGTCAAAATATGTGTTGGTTTTAGCCAGGTTTACATACACTCATTCACCCAGCGAGGATCCATCTGGTTCTGGTTGACAAGTACTATAGTACATGCAGTATGGTGTGACAAAAACATACTGGCCTGCAAAAAAAGAATATGCCCGTTTTATCAAAATGCAAAATGTAATCACCTTTTTCTTTTCTTCATGAATTAAAAGCTTGTTATTTAGCATATTAATTTTGGCTACTTTTTAAGAAGTGTAATAGATTAGACTTGGAAAAGTTTGGCATTTAGTACTTTTATTCTTAATACAATTTACTCCTACAAATAGATTTTTTGTATCAGTAAGTAGTATATAAATGTATATAAAACTACTCATATAGTTACTTGTAAATTATAGTGTTAGTTTCTGTACAACCAGTCAGCACACACATAATTATTTTCTACGGATCTGCTAGAATTGATCTGTCACACCGTTATCCCTACATTAGGGAGTTGGTTGCTGCGTCCTCTCCAATGCCTTTTATCAAAGGTATCATCTTCCACTAAACCTCTTCTCTCCCTATCATCCTTCATCTTATCTCGCCATCTAATTCTCTGCCTCCCTCTTGTTCTTCTCCCCCTAACAAATTCTTCCTAAGCCCTCCTCACTTCCTCCCCACCATCCATCCTCAACACGTACCCACACCATGTCAGTCGTGATAATCTTTATCACCTATGTAATCTTCACTACACCTGCCATTCTTCTTATTTCATCATTTCTAATCTATCAAGCAAGAATTTTCCCACAATCTACTTCATTATTCTCATCTATGTTCTCTCATATATTAACACTGGTCTTAGTACTGTAATATAGATCTTGACCTTTACTTTGATTAACATCTTCTTACCACATACCATTCATGCTAGAATTGCAAATATGGCATCCTGATTATATCTGATTTTAGTGTTGTTTTTTACACAGTTGTGTATGAACTATTACTTGATAATTTACGATAAAGTGGTTTTGAAGATGAAACTTTTGAGTATCTAAAAGACTACTTGGTTGACAGAAACTACTAAGTACGAATTGGAAATACTTACTCATCGCATGAACCATTATCATCAAGCAGAAGGATACCCCCAGGGAAGTTTAGACCTACTTGGCACAATCTTATTTTGTATCTATACTATTGGTCTATCAAAAGTACAACATAGACATGGAGTGCAGTTCAGGCTATTTGTAGATCATACACAATTTTGATTCTATAAAAAGACATTGATGATAGCCTACCACTAAAAATCTAAACCACGTTCTCATTAGTGTCAACGAATGGATGACAATTAAGCAACTAAAACTAAATGGCACCGAGTTTACAGTGCAAGGAAAAATCAATTTAACAGACCTTGATGACATCTAAATAAATATCAATGATGACTTGGTTCCGATATCCAGTGGAGTTTGTGACCTACAGTAGGTGTACCACTGAACGGTAATTTTGTCTTTCAGTGCTCAAAGGAATAATGTAGTAAGAACCACTTGATATCACCTCAGAACCATTGGCTTTGTAAAGAAATATCTGGATGAATGTTTTGTAGCTTGAAGAAACAGGATTGACTAATGTAACTCCATTACAGCCTTCCAAAAGTGCAAATAGAAAATAAAAAAATATAACAGAGGAGTCAGATTGATAAAAGGTGTCCACCGCGAGAAAGGATAACCTTTGTGCTGGTTGAACTACATTAGCTACCTATTAAAGCTAATAGAGATTTTAAGATATATGCAATGACTCATCAACTTATCAGAAACAGACTTCCAAAAATATACGAGATAATTGATACACATCATGCAACCAACAAATTGTGTCGATACGAGAATGGTTACAGATTGTTTAAAGTATTGGAGCCAAGATGTACCTCTTACTGTAGGCTCTAGTCTACAGCTTTCAAATATGCGGCCCTAAAATTGTATAGCAACTTTAGCAAGTTCCCATTAGACGTCCGAAGGAACGATGATAATAAAGATTTCAAGAAGTTGAAGACTTTCCTTTTCACAAAAGTTAGGATAACGTGGATTTAAACATTAATGTGGATTACACTGTATGAGACTCTAAATACTAAAAATATATACGACAAACTAACAAATCTTGTAGGTTCTACGAGACCTAGAGCTTTTCCGTTTGTGATAAGACCAGGAAAATGCCCTTTAAGTAAAGTAAAGTAGGCAGAACTAGCTCGATTTTTTAAAATGAAAAATTCCTCTAAAATTCACAAATTATTATTGTTTTTAAATCTAGCTAGATACTAATGGTGGATTGAAGTTTTCTAAATAATTTTCATCCGTAATTCTCTTGTTATCTTCATTTGGCTGAGCATTGAAGTCTGATATTCCTTTGTCATGTCTTAATCAATTGTTTTAGATTAATTCTCAGTAATCTGTGTGTTAAGCAAGCCTCTTCCGTATCACCAAGCAGTCCTTTAGTTTGAGGTAATCCAATTTTTGCGTTATTAACTTCTCTATGTGCCTCTAGAATATTGTGCTTTGCTACTTTTATTCGCGATTCAGAAAAAATTAAAAATAACTTCTTTGTTATTTCTTTTTCCTACATTATATCTTTACATAATACCGAAAAAAATGAGTTGTGTTGAAATGTGCCTATTTTGATCTTCCCTTATCAGAACCCATTTGACTGTAGCACTTCTGTTTAAAGGCTTTAAAGGCCACTCAAGACTGACAGAGGTGAGGGACAGTGACATTGCCATAGTAAGCAGGACAATAAGAGACTGATCATATATACATATGATCAGCACCTAAAGCCACTCTCCACCCAAACTAGGACCAGGGAGGACCAGGCAATGGCTGCCGATGACTCAGCAGGTAGACGTATAGGCTTCCCCAAAATCCGCATTTTCAACTCACAAGGATGGTGAGGTTGCAGCCACTAAAGGAACTAATGAGTTTGAGCAGGACTCGAGCCTCAGTCTGGCGACCACCGGGGTTTCCTTTATCAGTCTTCCTGATTGTGGCGTGCAGACAAAAAACACACACATCACCATATTTCTCCAATTCATCTTAATCTTTTTATATCTATTTGTCCCACCTTCATTACATCTTCAGACATTTCATTCTTGAGCAGTATGGCCATTCTATTTTGCTTTGTCCCATCGTCATACACCAGAATTTTATCTTTAGTCTATCAAATCAATTCTTATTCCAGATCTGGATATCAGTCTCTGGCACCATCATTCAGTTAGTTCCTTATGCATGTAACCCGTCAAAAATGATGGCTAAATATTTCAATAGATAAGCACACACGCAAAGATTCAACCCTTCCCATCCCTTAACACTTTCCTAACTATAACACGGCAGTTGTGGTTCCCGAGGGTACCTCTCGGGGTAACCTTTCTCACCAAGATATGGATACTCCTCT